>NC_073720.1:7536757-7599297 GCF_023634085.1 Falco cherrug | reverse complement strand
CTGGGGCAATAAAAATAATGACAGTGTCATAAACTTTATTAGCTGAAACTCTCCTATGCATCGTGGCTTGAGTAAAGCAGGAGAAAAGAAGCAAGAGGCTAAAGGCGGCCCTGTAAATATCTCCTGCCTTTGCTGTGTTGAAATTGGCAGTTCCAAAGACAGAATCTGACCCAGTGTGTCTATCAGATCAAGCTACATTCCAGCAGCAGCTAGCAGACCTTCACGTTTCTGAGGGGAGGAGAGGAGGGGAGGGGAGGAGAGGGGAGGAGAGGAGAGGACAGGACAGGACAGGACAGGACAGGACAGGAAAGGAATTTAGAGAACTAAAGCTCTGCTTGAATTCACAGCAGGCAATGATTTACCATGGTTTAATAATGTGTGACCAAGACATAACCACAGATAACTGGTCATGATATAGCCACAAAATGGACAATCTCTATCACTTATTCAATACCAGTGACAGGTACTTCATTGCATTTTTTGCAAGACTAATGCTAAAAAAAGTAATAATCGTATTTTTTTTAAAAAAAGAGGAAAAAGAAGTCATAATTGTAAGCCACTGATTAGTTATCACAAAATATTAAACAGTATTCTGCCTGTTTAGAAAAAAAACACTGTAGCAGAGCAATATGTAATTTGTGTTGTTTTAAAAGCTATGCAGTATATCTAATAACAATTCTTTGCAAAAATGTATAGCATTAATTCCAAATATCTGTAATTAAAATACGCTTATTCTAAAAGGAGTACAACTAATTTGAGCTCTGACTAGTACGTTACATAATTCATAAGGAGTTGGTTTCTTGTCTTTTTTCTCTAACACTTACTAGGAGGATGAAATATAAATATCTTGCATATCAGCTTCTGCCAAGGCCAAAGAAATAAATGCAATTTATGTAGTCACATTCTGCTTCCTCTGAGGTCCTTGATTACTGAATTGCATTTATTTCCAGTCTAGAAGAACAGGCCTATTACCCTGTCCTAGGATCTATTACATTTCAACTCTATCCTCCTTACATCAAAAGACCATCAGACTGTACAGAAACTTTTTGGAAGCTAAATCTGCTTTAAAAGCAGTGTGGTGCAATAAGAGTGTATCTAGAACGAAAAATGCTTGCTGTGGGTGACCATATGGCCACACCATATACATTATGGGCAGTTACATCAGACCAGGACCAATTATATCCTGTGGATTAAACTACTGTTATTTAAGGTCAAAACATATTGCTTGTATATATTCTGGTTCATCTTTTCCTAAAGGAATCTCATCCATGTGCTCTGAGAGTGCTTAGTGACACTAAACTAAGCATGGTACATGGGGACAATAAAAAATTAATTTCAACAGTGCACTCTTGATGTCAATTGAAGTGCCGATATAGACCCAGCCTGACTAGTTCCTGTGTTGGTATCAATGCCGCGCCAGACCACACTAGAACACAAGTGGAACACCACTTCTAGCCTGCTCAAAAACTGAATAGTAGTATAGACAGTGGAGGCATAGTAAATAACTCCTTTTTCACTATAAATCAATCTTGGTCATAATGTTTTGCAAACTCAGTTGCTGGTTCCATATTCAGTTAATACATAAAACTGAAGCAGCAAGCAATTACACTAGGACACCTACTATGCTTACTACTCCAGGGCAGAATCCATCACACCCAAATAACTCCTGAAAGGTGTTTTCCTAACTCGTTCTTACTTGTTTTGTTTTTCATGAATCCTGAAGGGCATGTTACCAAATGCAGTAATATCTTCTTTATCTAAAGCTGCCTCTATGCATTGAGAAGTGCAGAGTATTTACTAGTGCACTTTCATGCAGGGTGAGTCTGGACACCCTTCACACCAGATATGGTTACATTCATGGTGGTACGTAGTTTCTAACATGATTTTTTACTTATCCAGATGGAAGATGACATATAAATGTAATCTTCTTTTATTTTGTTCTGGCACAACAGGATTCAAAGAAGGACAAGGCAGAGTTATATAAAAGATAGTCTGAGATACGACATAATGCAGTAAAGAATGCCATCTTTCTATGGAATTGTTAAACCGTTATACAGAATTTTATAGAAAATCATGCCCTTGCAATATATATTTGTTTTCAAAATCCTGTAGCAAATTTATCATGCTCTGTTAGATTTTATGCGGGTTTTTTTTTTTGTAAAACTACATGTAAGATAATCAAGGCAGAATATCCTTGGGAGAAAAAAAAAATAAAAAAAGAAAAAAAGTGGTGGACAAACAGCAATGTTTACCATGATATTGGTAATATTATTTCTCTTCACATTGAAAATTGTGAGTCTTTGCAAAATTATGAATGATTCTGTAAAGTTATGTCAGGGAATTGTCACTAGTCAGGATGCTTTTTCTACAGTAAAGATGTATGAATGATTCTGTTCTGCTGGTTTCTCACACTCCCATCTCACCTGATAACATGCCAGCTAGTTTCAACCAAGTCTGATAAAAAGTTTCATGTTGCAAAAAAGTGCTAAAATCTCATTGATTTCATGTGAATGCATAGATGCATGAAGTGATATATTTAAAATGTTGCCCCTTCTGAGGAATACTCACATTTGCTACAATCTCATTGTTACAAACCAGACAGTCTGTGTGACAGACAGGCATAGGGAACTTTTTTTTTTTCTCCTTCTTTTTTTTTTTGTGGTTTCTGAGCTTGTGGAATACATTTCCCTTATGTTCCCAACCCTAAATTTATCCAGAAAAACTTTTATTTGTGAAGGCTGAGCTTCTCAGGGATTCTGATGATTCCACCAGCTTTCAAACAAAGAGAATAAAGAAAATCACAATAATTGATGATAAATCAAAAGTGATCATAACTTTATATGCAGTTAATGTAAAATTTCATAATGCATTCATAGAGTCACATATTTTAAGAGTTGTTTCTACTACGGTCATCTATTTTGAAAGTGTAATAGGCTATAGAAATTCAACTCCATATTTAATTCTTCATGATCAGCAATTCTCACTGAAAAACACATTTACAAAAAAGATATTCAATATTAATTTATTTTTAAGTAAAAGCAATTGACAATTTGCCTCATTTGATAAAATGATCTAAAGATTATTCCTATAGACATCTTTTCTGTTTAATTCTTCCCAACATAAACATCCAGCCAACAAATTCTTAGATATAGAATGCTGGTACATTACAGCTGATCTTACAGTTGGTGGACCAAATTCACTGTTTGCATAAGAGAATAAAACTCCACTGGAGTGAATTAAGCTATGCTTGAGCTATCAAGAACTGGAAACATCACAATTTGGAGGACTTATAGGGAGACTTCAGCATACAGATATATGAAGAAATATGTTGGCCTTTTGTTCTAGTGTGCCTGCAAATCAATCTAATTGACCAAAAATGGACTCTTCTGAGGAAAAAAGAAACAGACATTAACTATAGATTCCTTGGAAGCTTATGTTGTGGATCCACCTTTTGGTGTTAGGTATGGAATATGCAGTACACTACATGAGATGATTCTCCTGTATATTAAATTATATATTAGCCCATGGAAATCTGCTCAACTGTTTAGCACAAAATAAATCTATATACGCGTGTCAAGATTTAAATTCTTAACACAGCTGCTGTTGCAGATTTCTGTAGCCTTATGCTAAACTCTGATTCCAGGACTGTTGGTAGTTCTCAGGTATCAAAAATACATAAATCTTTAAGAGCTATTCAGTTACAGAGATCATATTATATCAGTTGCTCTTTCATGTCTCTGACCACTGTGGGATCTTCTCAGGGTCACAAGTATTTTTTTAGCTGTGGAAAGAGGCTACGTGTAGTCAGGCTGTCTCCCAGCACTCCCCATCTGCACTGAAAGTGCCCACTAATAGGTTTGAAATGATGGTACATTTGTCCTCTGGGGAAGATTAGGTAGAGCTGTGGAAGATTTCTGCTTCTCTCATACAGAAAGTTTTAAACTGGATAGTTTTCAGGAAGGAAGGGATTTTATAACCTTCTTATTGTCTGCAGAATGCCAGAAGCTTTTCAAAGTAATAGCAACCTGTGTAAAAGAGTGTATGAACTAAACTGAGCTTTTATTGCGTCCAACAGTCACGTTCCCCTTAACTTTCTGCACATAAGCTTTTCCAACTGCTTTGCTACTAAAAAATATCATCAAACAATGCTTTGCAAGAAGAAATTTATCTGCTGTATTGAACTGTCAGGAACCCAATTACATACATGTATGTGTGTGTGGTGGAGGAGGGTATAAGCAAGGAACCAGGGTTAAGCTTTCCAAATTAGAAAAGTTTGCTTTGTATGCCACAGTCATTCTGAAATTAAAAAAAAAAAAAAAAAAAGGAAAAAAATACTTTTTATGTCATTTTCCTTTCAATACATTTTACTTTTAATTGACAGAGAATTTACTGAGTCTGTATTTCAAAGACAAAGGATCTCCTTTTATGGGTCATTGCTAAGCCTTGTTTAAAAAAGAGCTCGTGGCCTGATTGTGTCAGTTCTTCAGAGCCTGGCTGAGGCTCAATTTTCTGTGCTGCTGGACTCTCCAGACTTCTGGTGGAGTTTATAAGTGAACATAGGCAGCAGTAATGAAAATTGGACTCTTCAAATATCTCCAGTTGGGTTTGGAAAAAATATTCGGAACTCATATCCATTTCTCAGTGACAGTTTCAGGGCTTGGGCTTCCTAATACAGGAAAGTTTTTAGTCCATCGGACACTTTTTTGCACCAAATAATGTTTTAATTCACAGGAAACTGTGAGTATGTCTTCAGATGAGGCTCAAGATCAGACATGCTCTCTGTTCCTGATCACTCTGTTTAGTGCAGAAGCATATGGAAATACTAAAACAATCTTAAAATGGCCTAGTCTGTGAAAATTGTACAGTATATCCCAGAAAGAAAATAGCCCAGACCCTGGAAATGGTGAATGTTTGCTTTCCTGGCACAGTAAACTACTGGCACATCCTTGCATCCTCAGGCCACAATATCTGCAGGTCCAAGCAACGCAGTTGCAGAACCATTTCAGTATGCTGTTGTCACTACTAGCCCTGGGTTAAATATCAAACTTGGCAGTTGTACTTAATTTCAGTTTGAGGCTATAAATCAGCCCCTGGAGAAGACTGTGAACATCACTGAACCTTGTTCAGGAAGTCGTTTGCACATATGTTAAAAGAGTAACCATTGACTTCACTGTAGTTTTGTTATGCCAGTCTTTACCCTGGAATCTCAAAATAATGCTCCAGGTCCCATGTTCTAATCACAAGCTTATGAAATTTAGTGAACGTTTCTGAAATGGCTTCTCTGTGTATTGAATGTCACTACTTCGCTGCAGAGGTTCCTGATTTATACGTCAATGGAATTTATTATTGTTGTTGTTGTTATAGTGACCTTGTATGAATTTTTGATCCATCATATTGAAAGCTAGATTACGAAATGCAACAGCAAGTACCCCTTACTGCATAAAAAGTCAAATGTGTTCTTGAAAAGTACAATGTACATGGAATGAATCTAGGGAATTGACCTGCCCTTTTTGTTTGTATTTGTCATCTAGCAGGTTCAGCCCCTGAAGAGAATTTCCTCTGGACTCTAAAACTGGAATTAAGATGCATTTGACTTCAAAGCTGAAAAAGCTGCATATATATACCATTTCTTTATTTGAAATAGTTACAATTCTTGGTTTCCACATCTAAACAATGTGGGAAAAAAAAGATAGGTTTCATGGAAAAGCCTTACAAATGATTAATGGATTAAACATGCCTCATCATGGGATATTGAAGGTACTTCATCTATCCAGCTTATAAATAGGGGTGACATGACTGTAGTTTGTAAATATATTTCTTATAAATGTGAGAAACAGAATTTAAAAAAAAGAGTTTAGCAGACAAAATAAAGGTAAGATCGAGTGTCTGTAAGTTGAAGCTAGAGAAATTTGAACAATAAATAAAAGTAAGGTTTAACAGGAAATTTAATGAACAAAGTGGAGGAATGACATGTCAAGGGTTATGTTAGATTTTTCATCACTAGAAATGTTTAAATCAAGGAGTTACCTCAACACTGGAAGAGGTTGTTAACAGAGGCAATAGAATCTCCATTTTCAGAGATACTCAAAATATGACTGGATATGACCCTGAACAACCTTGTCCAACTCTGATGTTGTCTCTAACATGAAAGTTGGCCTTGGTTTGAGTCACAGGTGTCTTCCATCAGAGGAAATGTCTGATATTTGAAACTTCATACAAGCTTCAGCTTGATCTCTCTCTTCATATGTCAAAGGACTTGTAGGTCAATATGGGAATTATGACCTTCAAAAAGAACAATGCCTGGGAAAGGAAACACCAAGTCATGTATTTTATGATACACATACCTGTATGGCTTTTTCCTTTTCTCCCCTTTTAGGTCCATGGAATTGTTTAAGTTGGAAAAGACCTTTCAGATCATCAAGTCCAACCATTAAACCAAGACTGCCAGTCCACCACTAAACCATGTCCCTAAGTGCTACATCTACATGTCCATTAAATACCTCCAGGGATCCTGACTCACTATTTCCTTGGGCAGCCTGTTCCAATGCATGATAATCCTTTTGGTGAATTCCTTTTTCCTAATATCTAAACCTCCCATGGCACAGCTTCATCTTGTGCTATTACTTGTTATCTGGGAGAACAACCCCCACCTGCCTACAACCTCCTTTCAGGTAGATGTAGAGAGCATTAAGGTACCCCCTAAACCTCCTTTTCTCCAGGCCAAACAACCCCAGTTCTCTCAGCTGCTCCTCATAAGACTTGTGCTCCAGACCCTTCAGCAGCTCTGCTGCCCTTCTCTGGACATGCTACAGCACCTCTATGCCCCTCTTGCAATGAGGGGCCGAAAACTGAACACAATGTTCCAGCTGTGGCCTCACCAGTGCCTGTTACAGGAGGAAGATCACTTCCCCGTCCTGCTTGGCCACACTGTTTCAGATACAAGCCAAGATGCCACTCGCCGCCTTGGCCACCTGTGCACACTGCCCACTCATTTTAAACTAGCTGTCAGCCAGCATCCTCAGGCCCTTTCCTGTCAGGTAATTTTCCAGCCACTCTTCCCCCAGCCCGCAGCTTTGCGTGGGGTTGGTGTGACCCAAGGGCAGGACCCAGCACTGAGTCTGGTTGAACTTCATACAGTTGGCCTCATCCCACCACTCCAGTCTGTCCAGATCCCCCTGCAGAGCCTTCCTGCCCTCCAGCAAGTCAACACCCCCTCTGCCAACTTGGTGTCATTTGTGAACTGACCGAGGGTTCCTCACTATAGTCAACCAGATTGTGAATAAAGACATTAAACAGGACGGGCCCCAGCACCGAGCCCTGGGGAACACCACCTGTGACCAGCCACCAGCTGGATGTAACTCTGTTTCCCACCACTCTCTGGGCTTGGCCATCCAGCCGGTTTTTACCCAGCAAAGAGTACACCCCTCCAAGCCATGAGCAGCCGGTTTCTCCAAGAGAATGCTGCGAGAGATGGTGTCAAAGGCTGTATTAAAGCCCAGGTAGACAATATCCACAGCCTTTCCCTCATCCACTAAGTGGGTCACCACGACATAGAAGGAGATCAGGTTTGTCAAGCAGGACTTGCCTTTCATCACCCCACGCTGGCTGGGTCTGATCCCCCGCTTGTCCTGCACGTGCCACATGATGCTATTCAGGATGATCTGCTCTATCACCTTCCCCAGCACCAAAGTCAGACTGACAGGCCTGTAGTTCCATGGATCTTCCTTCCAGCCCTTCTTGTAGGTGGGCATCACATTTGCTAACTTCCAGTCAACTGGGACTTCCCTTCTTAGTCAGGACTGTTGATAGATGATGGAAAGTGATTCAGTGGACACTTCCTCTGCCAGCTCCCGCAGTACAGTTGTGTGAATGCCATCAGGTCCCATAGGCTTACCTGTGCCTAAGTGCTGTAGCAGGGCACTGACCAGTTCCCCTTGGATTATCGAGGCTTCATTCTGCTCCCCATCCCCCATCTCTGTGTTTCAGCTCAAGGACCTGGGTACCCACAGAACAACTGATCTTAAAGACTGAGGCAAAGAAGGCACTATTTACCTCAGCCTTTTCCACATCCTTTATCAGTATGTTTAAATCTACATCCAAAAAAGGATGGAGATTATCCTTAGCCCTCCTTTTGTTGCTAATGTATTTATAGAAACCTTTTTTATTGTCTCACAGCAGTAAGCCAGATTAAGTTCTAAGTGGGTTTTGGCTGTTCTTTCTCCCTGCACAACAATATTTCTTGTGCCTCTTCATCTTGGTTGGGTGGTCTATAACAGACTGCCACCGTGATATCTGTCTTGTTAGCCTTTCCTGTGATTCTTAGTCATAAACACTCAACCCTATCATCACCATCGTTAAGCTCTAGGTAATCAACACAGTCCCTAACATACAGGGCTACCCCACCACCTCCCCTTCCTTGCCTATCCCTTCTGAAGAGTATAGAGCCATGCATTGCAGTACTCCAGTTGTGCAAGTCATCCCACCATGTTTCCATGATGACAACTATAGCATAGCTTTCCTGCTGCACATTGGCTTCCAGCTCCTCCTGTTTGTTGCCCGTGCTGTGTGCATTGCGGTAGACACACTTCAGTTGGTCTGCTGATGCCACTGCCTTTTGGGGGAGACACCCCCTAATTCTTATGTGACCATTCCCAGGTGCTTCCAAGTTTTCTAACACATTAATGACCCTTGTGTCTTTGCTGCCCCATGGATCTCCATCCTCTGCCTCCACTGAGAGAGCAAACCAAAGGATCTTGCTAGCACACTGTCCCTCAAACACTGGCGTGCTGCTCCCAGGCTGGTCTCTAGTGAGCCTGATTTTATCCCTTTCCCCCTTTAAATCTAGTTTAAAGCTGTTTCAAGGAGCCCTGCTAACTCCTCTGGAAGGATTCTTCTCCTACTTTGAGACAGGTGTACTCCATCTGTTGCCATCAGACCTGGTATTATGTAAATGGACCCATGAACAAAAAAAAACCAAATTCTACTGGGGACATCAGGTATTGATCTGTTACTCTTCCTGTTTCCTTATCATTCCCTGGTACCAGAAGGATAGAGGAAAACACTGCTTGTGGTCCTGATCCCTTAACCTGTCATTCTAAGGCCCTGAAGTCTCCCTTGATTACCTTTGGACTTGTTTCTTCATCACTGCCTTCCTGAAATGTCAATAATAGATAATAATCTGAAAGCCCTAACAAGGTAGGAATCTTTCTCTTCACATCTTTAACCTGGGCCCCTAAGACCAGACCTAAGAAGTTGGTCTGGTCTGCATATTGGGTGTAACTGTTCCTTTCAAAAGGGAGTCTTCTATGACAATAGAATCATAGAACCACAGAATGGTTTGGGTTGAAAGGGACCTTAAAGATCATCTAGTTCCAACAACCCTGCCATGGGCAGGGACATCTTCCACTAGACCAGGTTGCTCAATGACCCATCCAACCTGACCTTCGACACTTCCAGGGATGCTGCACCCACAGCTTCTCTTGGCAGCCTGTGCCAGTGCCTCACCACCCTCACAGTAAAGAATTTCTTCCTAACAGCTACTCTAAATCTACCATTTCATTTTAAAGCCATTTCCCCCTTGTCCTATCACTACATGCCCTTGTAAAAAGTCCCTCTCCAGCTTTCTTGTAAGCCCCTTTAGGTACTGGGAGGCTGCTGTAAGGTCTCCCTGGAGCCTTCTCTTCTCCAGGCTGAACAACACCAACTCTCTCAGCTTGTCTTCATAGGAGAGGTGTTCCAGCCCTCCGATCATCTTTGTGGCCCTCCTCTGGGCTCGTGCCAGCAGGTCCATGACCTTCTTATGCTGGGGGCCACAAAGCTGAACACAGTACTGCAGGCAGGGACTCAGGAGAGTGGAGTAGAAGGGGAGAAGCACCTCTCTTGCCCTGCTGGCCACGCTTCTTGTGATGCATCCCAGGATACATTTGGCTTTCTGAACTGCAAGAACACATTTCTGGGCCATGTTGAGCTCCTTGCTAACCAACACCCCCAAGCCTTTATCCTCAGGGCTGCTCTCAATTTATTCTCCACCCATCCTGTATCTGTGCTTGGGATTGCCCTGATCCATGCACAGGACTTTGAACTTGGCCTTGTTGAACTTCATGAGGTTCATACGGGCCCATTTCTCAAGCCTGTCCAGCTCCTTGTGGATGGCATCCCTTCCCTCCAGCATGTCGGCTACACCACACACCCTGGTGTCATTGACAGGCTTGCTGAGGGTGTACTCATTCTCATTGTCCATGTCACTGATGACCTGTCTTTTTCTGTTTCTGGAAGCAGTTTAGACACAGAGCACAGACTGGCTTAACCTTCATGACAACTCCATGCTAGATGAACCACCATGCTCATTATTGCTTGGTTCCTTCATTGCTTTCCTACCTAAGCAGCTCTGACTCTTTTTTAATGTCATTTGCTTTCTACACAGCATAGAACTGAAATAAAAGAAGCACTAAAGAACCATTCAGCTTAGCAAATTGGTGCTACATAAGGTTAAAGCAAAGGCCTTTTTGGAACCCCTTCACTATTTATTCCTGAACACTAGCAAACAGCATAACTAAAGGCCTGGGCTAGGCCTGTTTCCTTGACTAACCTAGCTAAGCAGGGCATTAAATAGCTATTTGTTCCTCTTAATTTTCATATTTCACTTAAGAACACTTCTTACCACAACTTCTTATCACAGAATGGTCAGGGTTGCAAGGGTCCTCTGGAGATCATCTAGTCCAATCCCCTGCCTGCTAAAGTAGGTTCTTCTACAGCAGGTTGCACAGGATCACATCCAGGCAGGTTTTGCATGTTTCATGAGAAGGAGACCCCACAGCCTCTCTGGGCAGCCTGTCCCAGGGCTCTGTTGCCCTCAAGGTGAAGGAGTTCTTCCTCACGTTCAGCTGGAACTGCCTGTGCTGCAGTTTGTGCCTGTTGCCCCTGATCCTGTCACTAGGCACCACTGAAAAGAGCCTCATACCATGCTGTTGACACCTGACCTTAAGGTATTTGTCCCCATTGATGAGACCCCCTCTCAGTCTTCTCCTCTCCAGGCTAAACAGGCCCAGCTCCCTCAGCCTTTCCTCATCAGGGAGGTGCTCCAGTCCCCTCATCATCTTGGTAGCCTTCACTGGACCCTCTCCAGTAGCTCACTGTCTCTCTGGAACTGGAGAGCCCAGTACTGGACACAGCATTCCAGTTATCTTTCATCTTTCCAAATAGCCTGAGCTTCTTTCTGGGCTGAAAATTTCCCTTTTACATATACTAGACCTGAACAGTTTAACAGCAAATGGAGGATCCATCTCATATTGAGTATATGCTGGGAAGCGGTGGTATTTGCCTCTTAAGTATTTGGTTGGATTGATTGGGTTGCCTTGTTCTGGAATTTCCCCCCTTTAGGCCAAGTTCTCAGAAACTGAGGATAAACAATAACTGTAGAAATATTATTGGCTGGCCGAAGCTTATAAATTAGGTTTTCCTAAAGCTCAGGTACTGAAATTACAGACCCTGAGCAGTTCCAGTGGACAGATCAGCAGGGTACATACATTACTTTCTTCCCACCCTGTGACTAAGCACGTAACATTTCCTTTGTGTCTTTAATTAGACTAGGAGCATACAGGCCTACTTGACATGTCGTCTACATTTTTGAGCAGCAAAGGCAGCATGGAAGCAAAACACTTGAAATGGTCCACTGGTTTCTGGCTGACAGCTGAGGTTCACTGTAGAGGCCTATTGTCTTAACAGTGCTATGGAGGAGTTTTGGAAAGCTTTGCTCTTTATAGACATCTCCCAGTGTAATAGAACTGTATAGAAGCTGAGCTGTAAAGAAGTCACCACTTACGGCTCTTTTACTAATGATCCAGTGTTGTTCCAGTACATTTCAGAAGTCTTTGGTGGGATCATTTAGCCATCTCAGCACTACACAGGTCATATACATTGAATATTTCTACATTAAGAAGACATATTTCATTGTATTCAGACAGCAATTTGTTTGGAATTTTTTGGGAATGAGCTGTTCAGTAATAATAATAATAATAATAATAATAATAATAATAATAATAATAATAATAATAATAATAATAATAATAATAATAATATCCTAGCATATTTTGAGAGTTATATTTGAAATTTCATTTTGTTTTGTTTTGTTTTGTTTCTGAACATAATCCTGTTGTTCAAGTAAAGCTGTTGGACTTGTAACAGTAATTAATTCAAGGAAAACCGATGCTAGTATTTTGTATGAGGTCAGACTCAAAGATCAGAATGGTTGCTTCTGGACATTAGATCCATGAATCTATGAAAGAATCAGATGAGAAGCCTGATTTGCATTCAAAGAATGACTTGAGCATCCCATCATTGATGTGTCTGACACAAATCCACAAAAGCAGAGGGGAAAAAAATATTTAAATTTTATATAAACACACACACATATATAGACAGATACCTTCTTTGCTTCTCAAACAGAGCTGAAAGGCTGGTCTGTAACTATACCTCTATCCAGAAGGGACATCAATACAAATTTACAGCAAATTTCTGAGGTCTCCCTGTTTGTCTAAATGAGAAATAAAATAGAATCTTGCAAATATTACCCAGTTTTCATCCCCCTTATTTTCTCTTTTTCCTCTTGCTTTCTCTCATCAGATGTAACTAGATACCTTGAACCTCAGAGACTTTCCCAGCAAAAGCTTTTTAAAAATCAAGAAGCCTGTTTGAAACATTTTGGCTTCTTCAAACACTGTACTTCACTGAAAACACAGTTCAAGCTAGTGTTTCCAACCCTTCTACTACTCTGAATAACTGAGCAAAATCTTAATGCTTCTTCCTTTGAAGCCATCACTTCCTACCACTGTTCCCCCAGTCTTTCCTATCCAAGCCCAGGTCACTACATGCCTTTCACACCATATTATTTCCTGGGACTCTCCCCAGTCTGCCAGCTTTGTGTATGCTTGACATACATAGAGGAGTTCTTTTGGTAAGGGGGGAGACATAAATCTGAACTTTTAATTTCAAATAGGCAACAAGTCACACATGCATCTGAGATCGCCTGTCTGGTCCTGGATCCACTTTCTGTAAGTTGACTATGTGCCTTTGGGACTTTGGGCTTACATCCTAAGCTCTTTTTTTACATGCATGCCTTCATCGCGTTTGCGTGGTGAGGTTTTGGTAGTGGAGGAATACAGGTGAGAAGCTGCCCGAAGGTTCCCCGTGCCCGGCGGAGCCGAGGCCCGCGGCTCCGAGCGGGACCCACCGCTGGCCAAGGCCGAGCCCGTCAGCGACGGTGGCGGCGCCGCGGGGGGGACGCGTTTCGTCAGGGGGGAAAGTTGCTGCCCAGCAGCGCCTGCAGCGGGAGAGAGGAGCGGGGTGTGTGAGAGCAGCAGCCCCGCAGCCCCCGGGCCGGGGCAGGGGGAGGCCGGGGGGCTCCGGGCGCCGCAGCAGCGGCTCCCCCAGCCCGCGGGGCGGCCCCCGGCGGGGCGGGCCGTGCCCCCAGCCCGCGGAGCCCCCGGGGGAGCAGCTCCCCCCCCGCAGCCCGGGCAGGGCCCCCCCCGGGGCAGGGGGTGCCCGCAGGGGGCTGTGACCCGCGGGCAGCGGCGCCGGGGCAGCTCCGGGCAGGGCCCGTGGCCCCGCGGGGAGAGGAGCCCGGGCCGGGCCGGGCTGGGGCAGGGCCGGTGCCCCCGCGGGGGGCCGGGCCGGGCCGGGCTGGGCCCGAGGGGCTGCGCCCGCGGGGGGCCGGGCTGGGCCGGGCAGGGGGTGAGGAGCCCCGGCCCTGAGGGGCAGCAGCGGCGGGGACAGCGCCTGCGGGGGAAGGGGAGGGGAGGGGAGGGGAGAGGTGGGTTACGGTCTACTTTTTATTTCTCCTTACCCTATTCTGATTTGATTGGCAATAAACCGAGCTAATTTCCCGAAGTCGAGCCCGCTTTGCCTGTGAGGGTGATGGCTGAGTGATCCCTCCCTGCCCAGGATCCCCTCATCACACCCCCTCCCCCGGCCCAGCTGAGGAGGGCAGCGGCAGAGCAGCTGGGTGGGCACCTGGCGTCCAGCCGGGCTCAGCCCAGCTAGAGCCAGCCCACCACAATGCCTGATAATAAGCACCTCAGTATGGTGCACCGTGGAGAACGCAACAATTAATTTTTATCAAAAGCAATGGAAACTGCTGGGATAATTGTAGAAATCAAAAACCTTTGATTGAAGAGAAAAATCTATCTTCAATTGCTTTGCAGCGGTGTTGAAGACTGTGCAGTACCTGTGTAAGGTGCCATTTTCACACAAGCCCGTGCTAAATGGGCCCTCTCAACACTTGCCTGCCTCATACCTCGGGGTCTGATTCCACCTGTGTATTCTTCCCTGGGGAAGCACCAAGAAAATTTCCCACCTTTGGTGACTCATTCCCATGCTGTCACTGCAGTTCATTACCTATTCAGCTGTGCCACCACAGCTCTTCCTGGGACTACATGGCAAAACAGATTGCCAAAATTTTGCATTAAAAATAAATAAATGGCTATTATTGCTCTGCAGATCCAAACTGTCCATGAAGCATATAGCTGTTCATAAGAATCATGCTGCATTTTTTTTTTTTTTTTTTGTCTCCTCCAAGCATTTCAGATAGGCTATTTCAGTGATTCAGTTTCCAATATAGCTTTTGCTACAATTCAGGAGAAAATGCATTATGGCTCAGGAAGGGGAGCAAGTTTCTAGGGCAGCAAATATAAGTATGTTTGGCTGAGAAGTGAGTGAGTGAGGGCATGTGTGTGTGTGTGTGTGTGTGTGTTTGTGAAAGGAAATTACATATGGCATTGCATTTTTCTCTGCTTACCCTTACAGAAAACACGTTCTGTTTCTATATTCTTCCTATCACCTGTCTCACTCCTTGTTGTCCAATACACTGAGGTGCTAGAGTGTGTTCAGAGAAGGGCAGCAAAGCTGGTGAAGGTTCTAGAGAACAAGTCTTGTGAGGGAACTGGTGTTGTTTACCCTGGAGAAAAGGAGGCTCAGGGGGACCTTATTGCTCTCTACAACTCCCTGAAAGGAGAGGCTGTAGGCAAGTAGGGGCTGGTCTCTTCTCCCAGATAACAAGTGATAGGGCAAGTTGAAATGTCCTCAAGTTGTGCCAGGTGAGGTTTAGATTAGATATTTGGGAAAAAAAAATCATGGAAAGGGTTGTCAAGGGTTGGAACAGGCTGCCCAGGGAAGTGGTTGAGTCACCATCCCTGAAGGTATTTAAAAGACATGTAGATGTGGTACTTAGGGACACAATGGACTTGGCAGTGCTGGGTTGATGTTTAGACTTGTTGATCTTAAATACCTTTTCCAACCTAAATTATTCTGTGATTCTATTATTTTATGATTAGGAATTTCTCATTTACTTTGCCCTTTCCCAGTGTCACTCAGGAAAGAAAACTTTCCAAAGAACAAAGAAAGCTTTAAGAAATTCTTATATGTGAACTCAACATTTAATAATAGCATGTACACTAATTGAATAGGAACTCATCAATGTCAACTTAAGTGATCCAAGGTAAATTTCCACATAGTGCAAAGTTATGTCATCAAACAATTATTTAATATAGAAGATACTGAGGGCTTGTGTAATTTAGACAAGATTCTCTGACACTTATTATTCCTCACCTGCCCAAAACCGAGGGCAGATAAGACAGCTGAAATATTTAAATTATCCTACAACTCAAGTTTTTTGTTGTACAAACCATATTTAGGTGGTCTAGTGCTTAACAGTTATGTATTCAGACACATGTTCAAGTTAGCTTGGCTTATTTTATGAAATGAGTCACAGTAAATCATGATTTGCACCTCCACATCCTACAGCAAACACAACCTTTATGCATTAACAAACCTAAAGAAATACGGTTTAAACTAATGTTCTTTACCTCATAAGAAATGTGTTCACTAATGGTCAGTTAGTGCAGCAGTATACTGTAACAAATTAAACCTCAGTAACAAAGCTGAGATATGATATTGCCGTGGTTTAACCCCTGCTGGCACCTCAGCCCCCCACTCACCACTCCCTCCGGTGGGATGCAGAAGAGAATCAGAAGAGTGAAAATGAGAAAATTCATGGGTTGAGATAAAGACAGTTTAATAAGTAAAGCAAAAGCTATGTGCATAAGCAAAGCAAGACAAGGAATCATTCACCGTTCCCCATGGGCAGGCAGGTGCTCAGCCATCCCCAGGAAAGCAGGGCCCTGTCATGGGTAGTGGTTACTTGGGAAGACTAACACCATCAATCTGAACACGTCACCCCCTTTCTTCTTCTTCCCCCAGCTTTATATACTGAATGTGATGACATGTGGTATGGGATATCCCTGGGGTCAGTTGGGGTCAACTGTCCTGGCTGTGTCCCCTCCCAGCTTCCTGTGTCCCCCCAGCCCCTCGCTGGTGGGGTGAGGTGAGGAGCAGAAAAGGCCTTGACGCTGTGTAAGCCCTGCTCAGCAATGACTATAACACCCCTGTATTATCAACACTGTTTTCAGCACTGATCCAACACATAGCTCCATACTAGCTACTGTGAAGAAAATAAACTCTGTTTCAGTCAAAAGCAGCACAGATATGCGTATTCGTTTTAACTATATTTCAGAGCAGAAGCTGTAAATGGTTATTTTGAACTAGGAGTCAACAGGTGTCAAGTGAAAATGGTTTTAAGTTAATTTTTAATAAACTCATTTTATATTGGTGTCCCTCTTTCTTTTTTTGTCCTTTTTTTTTTTTTTTTTTTTTTTTTTGAGGACTTGGCAAACCAGGAAGTTTACTTTTAAGAGGTTCAGTTGACCTTTTTGCTCTGGTTTTATATATAAATAAAAAAGCTAAGTGTGATAAGATGAAACTGACTTTATTTTAAGTATTTTTGCCTTAAAGTAATTTATATTTTATCTTATGTGCATGTACAAGCCCACAGGGTACTGACTTATCCACAGAACAAAGTCTGCATAATAGTGAAAAGGATAGTATTTTTATTACATATCTGGCTGTACCAGAAGTCTCAAGTGTAAACTTCTTAAGAGACTACCAATCCACAACCCACGAACAGTGGATTAATATGAACTGCATAATTAATAATTTTCTATAACAGGTCCCTGGATTTTCATCTGTAACATTGAAGAGGGAGTCATCAAGAGAACATACTTTGTGTTTTGGTACATCCGTAGACTCCTTAAGTGAAATCGAACAAGACTGAACCTTGATACAAAGCCGACCGAATTCAATGGAAGCTCCAGCTTGAATTAGGTAGCCAGATATTTTTGTCGTGCCTAACAAAGAAATGTTTACCAAAAAATGGGGGAGTTAGAAGGGAGAAAATTGGGTAGTGACTCAAGTGAGTTCACCAGCATGCCAAACCCTAAGCACTACCTTTTTGAAGGTCTTTCTCTACCTAATCTGCTGTGGGTATTCTTCTTAGAGTATAATTTTTACACACTCACTGAGAAAGCAAACCAAAAGCTGTATCATATAAGGATTGGGACTCCCTCAGGAAGAATGGAGAGTCAGGATGAAATTAATCTGTGTCGTTTAACAGAGCAGAGTTCTGCATCTCAGGATTCTACATGGCAGGAATTTATCCAATAAGAACATGCAGTTCTGTCAGCAGTGCATTGTGGAAGGTGTGTGCTAATAGTTGTGTTACAAGATTTTCTTTCAGAATGGGTGTAAATGGTGAGAAGTGGGGAGATAACTGGGAAACTTCACAAGTCTGCATGCAGAGCTGCTCACACATAGTCTAATTCTGCTGATAGTCAGAGATGTAGTCTTGGTCACCAATCACTTTCAGGGATTCCTAAGACATTTAAACACCTCTCAGAAGCAATTTTGAGGGTTTATATTTTATATGTAGGCATAATTTGCAGCAATTAAATACAAATATATTTTCTAAAGTCTCTAATCTTTTCGTCACATTCCTTGCTCAGTGAATTTGGTCTCTGTGGACGATCTACAAGAAGAAATATTTTTGGGGGTTCTGTATTTGTATGGAGTCTAGAACAGGCCAGTCATGATCCAAAGCATACCTCCTCAGGACCGTTACACAAACAGATAAAGAATAATGACAGTAATAAAAATGTCTACTAACATGTTAAATTAAGGAAAGCCACCTGCAGGTAGCTGATAATCATATTAAAGAAACTTGTGAACATCTGTAATTCTTTGTCCCCATTTATTATTTGGTGAAAGAACTAGGTCCTAAATCCAGCCTTCCTTTATTGTGCATATTGTAATAGCAATCTAAAATAGGGTTTAGTAAGCTGCGCAGGAGGTTTGTGATAGTTGAGAACATGTAACACTGGTATATGGAGATTATGTTTGGGGGTTTTTCCACTCCAAGTAGTTTGCGGACTTTCTGTGAAATACAAAATTTCTGTGTGGCTAAAAAAGAAAAAAAATTCCTCAAACAGAGTTGAAATATTTGCATTTCTTATTACTTGTTGATAAGAAATGTCACTGACAATAATAAGTACGTACGTACATACATAGATACATACACACATAATGAAAAACTATATGATAAAGTGAAGACAGTGAACTATTTTATTTCTTTATTTTATTTCTGATCACTTAAAGACTATTAATGTTGAAAGGGACATTTTAAGATCATAAATTACTTTCTAGTAAGCAACACTCCTGCTTTTCATGTCCACAGTTTAAAAATAAAAAATAAAAATACATAGTCCTTTTTCTGTTTTTAATGGTTAATTAGGTCACTAATCAAAAGAAATTCTTAAGGGGAAAATGAAATGTTGACATTTTGCAATTATTTGCTACTGTGAATAATACATAAACACACTACTTATAGTTAAAGTGGCTTTCAAACCCTTTTTCTGCCATTAGGGCATGAACTGACTGCAGAATCAGTGTATTTTACTTGATATATTGCCACATTATCTACTTCAGTGCTTCCATTTAGTTTGGGTCACTTACATTTCATTATACTGTACCTTGGCTGAGTGCAATAAAAAAAAAGTTTATTGCAACTGCAAGCTCCTAATTAAAAATCAGCTGTAAACTGAGCTACCCATTACAGATTATATATATAAAAAGATTATATTCTTGGGAATCACTCTATCATGCAACATGATTAATATATATGTGTCCTTGTAAACAGGAGTTGATGTGCTATATACATAATGGATATGATTAGCTTTTTATTGAGACCCAAGACATCAAAGATAAAGGGATACATAGATTTCTTATTCAGCAATCTTGTTAAATATGATATAAGCATGTATATACATACACAGATAACACATGCATAAATGTGTTCAGTTTATTACAGTGTTCTTAGCTGCTATCACTGTAGGTGCAGACAGTTTTGAACTTACAAATACATGTCCACAGTAAAATTAAACTCATATCTGTGAGCAAAAAGAGAAGATATTTAAGTCAGCTAAAAATCTGTTTCCTGCAAAGAGGAGGAAACTGTGCTTCAGACCTTTCTCTTTCAGAAAAAAACCCTCAAAACAGATTCCATACATTGAAGCAGAAGCTTGATTTGGATCCCATGAAGGACATGTTTGAAGTTCAACTGTTATTTCATACAGAAAAGGCTATGTTTAATTAGACCACTGAAAAATCAATTTGGCCTTTATTTAGACAATGAACATGTTAGTTCTTTTGTTTTCCAGTTGAAGAAAACCTAGTCGGTGTGGAAAGGAATTTAGAAAAGTTTCAATCAATGGAGTTGCATGCCCTTAGACCGCAGTTTTGTATATTAAGGAATTAAAGGCAAATAAAGTATAATTTCCACTTTTCTTCCATCTATCTTCCTATTTATGTACCCTTCTCATTTATGCCACTGCAAACTGTTGGTGGGATTATGCAAAGAACCATCTTTGGCAATTGATATAATTTCAGGAAATATTTTTTCCTGCATTGTATTTTGAAAAGTTTTTTTTATATATATATAGATATCTCAGAGCTATGCATATTATATCATGTAGTAGAATGTAGATCAATTACAGAAATATATACTGAGGACATAGTGATGAAAGAATCCAGACTGAGAGACATGAATCATGTCTTGTAATTTTAGTTCTAGACAGTGAGGCTGAGTGTTGCTCTCCATGGACCAATATGTTTGCAATGCAAAGAGAAAATTCTCCTGGGGGACGATTCAAATCTCAGGTGAGAAAGTACATGCTTACCTTAATGCAAATTAAGTGTTTAAATTTGGCATGGATTAACCCGGACTAGCATATGAGAAACTACAAAAATTATGTTTCCCACATATATGTGGAAGTTTGCTTGTAAATTGAAGATGTGACAATGGTATTTGGGTTGTAAAAATGTAATAGCCTTAAATTTTATAACCTTACCACGTCTCAAAGTAACACCAAAAATGTTACATATTAGATCTGTGAAAACAAGATTTTCAGGCATATTCATTATCAGAAAGAGGAAATATAGGGAATAATTACTAATAAATATTCTTACCCTGGAAGTTTGACATTTAATTTCTGCAGTTATCACATTATTCGCAAAACTCAGTTGTCTGAAAACAAACTGGGGTCCCTTCACTTGTGCTGTCCCATTTAGCTGGGCAGTTTTACTTCCTTACTATCTGCCCTTAATCTTGAATAACAGAGAAAAAGATTTTAAAAGCATCCTTTTCCTTTTGTGTTTGGAAACACAGCCAGCCTTGTGAAAACCCATGCAAACAAGCCTGAACTAAAGAAAGAGTAGGTCAGTTATTGTTTATTTGTTGACTACCTTTTTTACATTAGTTCATTTAAAGTACCATTCAATCCATACAGCAACTGTTGGTATAATTTTCACACCCCACAGCTGAAATTGGTGTAAATCATACAAGCTACTGCAGTTTCTCCAGCTGAGCATCTGGCTCTGATCTTCTTCAGGAGTGGAATTCTTAAAAGAGAATTGAGGCTTAAAAAGAGAGGTTGCTTCCATTAAAGTCTGTCTCAAACTAAAAGCAAGCTGTCATATTTTTAAACAAACAAACAAACAAAGAAACAAACAAACAAAAACCTGAAACCAAACATGGGTTTGCAGTCTTTTTCACAAAAGTGCTGTAACACAGACAACAGCTTGACAATGGCACCTGCTGCATACAGCAAAAATTAGAGGACAATGTCATTTTTAATGATTTTTTAAAATGAAAAATTAAACCAAAATAAACAAGGTGTCCTAGGTATTTTTTTTTTTTTTAAGAATCTGTCTCTCTGTCTTATTATTTATAAGTGGCAATGCAGGCAGACGACAGGAACATATGCTAGGAAGACTCTGAAATTAGACAAGCAATAATGGAGGGATTTTTTTTTTTTTATGTTTCATACAGAAGCTATGCTTTTTGCATCTTCGTATGAAACTTAAAATATAGAGGTATACACATACATCCATATATATAAACATGTACACACACACAGAAAGAACACATTAATATATTTATATCCATACATAGTTTCATGTTTATAAATTAATACCCATAAAAATAAATACACATATGCAAACATTATATTTATAAACTAATATATGTAGGTAAATTTTTCAGAAGGACACGCTCAGTAATATTTAGAAAAAGAGAAATCTGTAAAATAAAATGTCATAAGACAAGAAAAAATGGGATTCTATTTTGCGATATAATTCTCAGCTTTTTATTTTTTATTTATTTTATTATTTTTCTTCAGTAACTTGTAAGAACAATTTAGGTCATTCGGTTGTCTTCATACTGCCCTAAAGCCTTATTTTTCTATGTGTCCTGCTGGAAATACAGAAAGGTCTTTTTTTATAACAGCTCAGTGCTATTCACTGCAATTTCCGCACTTAAGGGCAGAGAATCTTCTTCAAGGAAAAAAGGTTTTTTCTTAAATCTAATCTTTTTTCTCAACACTTCCAGTAACTCAAAGGTTGCCTGAAAGTTATTTATTTGAGACAGGTAAAGTTTTTAGTACAACCATTAGTATCCTGCTCTCAATGCAGAATAATCCTGTGTGGACTTAAGTATTTAAAGATAGTATTAAAGAGGTAATGCTTTATCTGGACAATTATTTTTTTAAAAAAGCAAAGGACTTTTATTATAGACTATCCATAATTTTATTACTTTTATTTATTTATTTTCCAAGCCCGAAAGTGATCTGGAGTTGGTGGAGTTCAGTTCTCTTATTTTCAAATCACCTAGATTCATTTTAGTTATCATATATGAATATGGGGTGGGGGGTGGGGGGGGTGGGTGTTTGCCATAAAATTTCATTGACAAAATAAAATACTGATAGTAATTTATTTATTCTTCTTCATTAAGCATAGATGGTACTTCAAAAAAAAAAAAAGGTATTAAAACTGTTTTGAAACATCCGGTAAGTTGCTGTCAGAGAAACACATTGCGTAAAAGCCCAGCAAGACTTAGTTCTGATAGTAGGCTGGTTTTTTGCTTTCAGAAGATTAATTAAATAAGGGATAGTTGTGCTTCTCATCTATTAGTCGACCCAGCACAGTCTTGGTCATACAGGGGAAACTACTATGTACTTACATTGTAGTTGCATCTAGTCATAATGTCATGTACAACTCCAACCATAAATACCAGAAGTCTTGATCTCTCCTACATATGCTTGAAGCAGGGATTTTGTTGTTTTTGTTTGTTAGTTTGGGGTTTTTTGGTTGTTTTTTTTCTTTTATTTCGGTAACATTACTTTCTTAATAAAAAAATGCAGGATGACAACCTGTAAATGTATGTTCTGCTCATTGCTACAGCAGTGTTTTATCAGCAAGTGAGAGCACATCAACAGCACAATGAAAAAGAAGTCAAAATAGTTCCCTCCCATTCTCAAACTAGTTCTTTAAATCACTGAAAGCTCTCCATTGTTACATAAAAGTTGTTTCCTATTTGCATTTTTACCTTTCCAGTTGTAAAGAACACATCAGTACAAATCATTTAAGTGGGGAGGTATCTCTTATTGTGTCTAAGCAGAGTGTGCTGAGCATTAATGCAATATATATAATTATTCTCAGGAAGGAATGCAGTCTAGGGTTGGAGGATGTGAGGAGCAAACTGTATGCCTCCTTGTAGGTTGTTTTCCTTATGCTGTTTTCTCATCAGTAGTGTCAGAATACTGAGGAAGGGTCTGTTTAGGAGATTTTTTTATGAGATAGATGGGCTTTCTGCCTAGATCCCGGTTTTGAACTGGGCCACTGAGGAGACGCTGATTGAGAGTCGGTGGTTCAAGAATAGCTGTGCGATGAATTTTCTTGTCTCAGGCAATTACAGTGAACTCCTAGGCAAATGCTGCTCATGCAGACAGCCAGGTGCTGAGCACAGCACTGCAGAGAGAGGGGCTGGTGGCCATTGGGGACACACAGCATCTTGGGCTGCTTCTACGGGAGCGCTTCATTAAGGGGTATGAGACAGGCTGAGAGATGTCAGTGAAGAAAAGACCTTTTCTGCCCATGTTATAACTTCTGTAGTCACACAGCTGTCAATCCAGTACCACCCAACCAGTGTTAAATTTACTGTTTCCCCCTGCTCCTTTTCTGTCTTTTTTGGTGGGTTGTTGTTTTTTGTTGTTGGGTTTTGGGTTTTTGGTTTTGTTTTGGGGTTTTATTTGTTTTTGTTTTGTTTTGTTTTGTTTTTTTAAGAGACAGCTAAGAGATTGAACAGTTTGAAAAAGACACAGTTGCACCTAGACAAAATTCCCCCAGATAAAGGCCAAAATAAAAGCAAAGATATAGAGGCAGGAAAATGTTTCCACACTGAGTGACCTTTCCTGAGAGCAGGGGGGAGAGGGGAGCTGGGATTGTTCACACACTTCAATCTAGCCTTGCTAGGTGGGTTTTAACTCTTCATTTTCCCCACACCTTTACCCTCTTTTATCCCAATAACACCAGAGAGCCTTTTGCTGTCTTAGGTTCTCCTCATTGCCCTTTTCCTTGACTTTGTCTTGTCACTCCGACCAGAGTCTTGTTCTGCCAGATATGTTTCATTTTCTGCATGACTTCCCCTGGATGGGCATTTCAAGCTGTGATTTCTAAGCTTGATCTCACACTGTAGATCCTGTTATCTCAGTAAAAAGCTTTAAAGTTCAAAGTGAGTTGGATGAACAATACTTTAAAAGCAGTGTAAAGTCTAAGCATCCTCTGGGTGGGAGCAGTTCAGAAAAAACATAATCTGATGTTTGCATGCTTTTATATGGAGAAAGAACAATTAAAAATCAAGATACCAGTTTTGCGGGAAAAATGTTATAAGGAGTTATTAATAGGTGTGAAGATGTATATGTAGTTATGGGTCTGTATCCACACAGAGCTGACATGGAGCTTTTGCCACTTACAGCCCCAAGGCTTCCCTTACCAGCCGAGTTTATTCCAAAGCCACTGAACTCCCTAGCAGTCTACTAGACTTCAGACCAAACTCCTTAAGCAAAAAAACAAGGAATTAACTAGTACATTATTAGCTGCATGAAGCAATTGGATAATATTCCTGGCACAAGCCCTGGGACAAGAAACAAGATGGTGTTCCCTTATTTCCCACTGACCTCTGTTGTGCTCTCCTCCACCTGGGCCCCCTGGTTAAGCTGTGTACTCTGCCCTGTTGCATGGGGATTTTTGACAGTCTTTCTAGGACAGATAGACCTAAAAGTGTGTACATGCAGGTTCTGTGCTTGTTTGTTGTGATGGATTCTGTTGTCATTCAAGATTTTCTGGCAATACAGCCAAGCAGGACCCAATCTCCCTACACACAGAAGCACCAGCTTTCCACTGATGTTTAAAAAGGCATCTTTAGCAATCTGATGAGCAGGTTTGCTATTTTTGGAAAATGAGCTGAGCTTTCCTCAGTAGAATACAATTCCCCTATATGATACAATAGCCACAGGAAAACATCTCTGAATTTTCATAAAAATTTCATTGGAGTAGGGGGCAATTTGTTTTATCTAACTTAAACCATCTAAAAGTTATGATAATAATCTCATAAATAAGAGGAGATGTGACAGAATTTTTGGAAGTTTTTTTTAGGCAGGCTTTCTCCAAATAATTCACTAGTGGTGCTACATATCCCACTAAACTACACATAAATTAACCTGTTTGCAAAACCTTTACACAAAGAATTGAGCTCTTAGACAAAAGAAATTTTATACAGCAAAAATTGCAGAGGTGACAAGGAAAATTAATATCTAGTTGTGTAATACACAACCTAGGTTGCAAACATTTTGCAGTATACCTGTGACTTATGAATAAGACATGTCAATAATCATTGCTCAAGAGGACTTAGATGGCAACTGGACATTCTAAACTCACATATATTAAAATAAAAATATGTTGTCATTTATTGATTGATTGATTGATGTTTTAAATAAAGAAGCATGAAGCAGAAGTAACTCTGTTGAAGCCTTCAGAACATAAAGGTGAATAGCCAAGATAAAGATTGCTAGTGAATACAGACCCTGCACCACCAGTGGTAGACCCTTCAGCCCAGGCTCCAGGTGTTCCCTCTGTCCATGACATGGCAGTGAGGCAGTCTGTTAAGCAGCTGTACAGTCCCCCCCCTTTTCAGCCTATCTTTCTTTTAATGCTTTTGGTTTTTTTCTTTCTTTCTTTCTTTTTTTTTTTTTTTTTTTTCTAATAAGAACCAAAGATATATAGGGCAATGATGAGCTTTCCCCTCTTATCCTTGGAAAGAAACAGGGAAAGAGCAAAGGCAGACAAGTTTGTTTATTAAAGTAACAATTCAAAACTGCATTATAGCTGTCTTCACTGGAGATATATGCAGTGCATGGCATGGCATTGTATTACATTGCATTGTGTTGCAGACTTAGTCCTGTGATTGTGCTGCCTGGGAACTAGCTGGATTGAGTAAAGGCTGCTGTTTAAACCCTTGTATCACAGTTCCTTTTGCTATGGGGAGGAAACAAAAACCCAAAAAAAAAAAAAAAGGTGCTGTCAAAGATTATGGCACATCATTATCTTTTTCAAATATATCTTGGATGTTCTTAGGACCATCCTATATTCTTCCCAGTGAACTGTGTGTTGCAATTGTCAGAGAGATACGCTACACTAAATGGATATTTCATCTGCCTCGTTACAGCTATTCTTACATTGTTATGGCAAAAGACCTGAGTAATGGAAAACCAGTGTGTTTAAACTTGTTTCTGGAAGCTATTTGGTCATAATTTACTAAGAGTAAATTCTCATACTGAATCCCAAAAGGTGCAGGGGCAGCAGAAACATAGAAACAACAGCAACCTGAATTTGCAGCAAACATTGACAAAAGCGAACATGTTTTGGACTAGTTGTGACTCAAGTCACTGCTTTCCTTTTGTACAACTGTTTTCATTCAGCTCATCCCCAAAAGTGACAAAAGTAAGAAAGCTTTTTACAGACTCCTCATCTTTGCAGTATGCTAAGCAGCCCCCTTACCTGCAGAAAAATTGCAGTGGCCCTGAAAGTACAGACATATTTTTGTTCATATTTGTTCATATTGCCTTAATTTCTGTTCTTAAATAGCACTTTACAAGAGTGAAAGCAATTAAACCTCCATTGTCCAAGCTTTCAAGTCAGTATGGCAGTACTGTGATGCATCCATTTCATTTGGGAATAGACTAATTCTCAGTCACACTGCTAAACAGATAAATGCAGCTCCTTAGGTTAATCTTGTTTTATTATTGAGTGACATTCAGATGTTTGCCTCAGTTCGGAACTGGTGACTCTTCCTTAGTTAAACATCTTTTATATTATAAAAATAACCATGATTTGCAAAAGAGAAAGGCAGTTAAAAAATTCCGAGAAAGAAAAAGGAAAAGAGGAACAAACCAGCAATTGTTAATTTTTCAGTTCTTGTGATTCAGAAGGGTAAAATCAGAATGTACTGCGTGCTGTTTAATTTGTAGTTAATGACATTCATTATAATGACACATTAGACATTCAGAGCTTTGTCTTCTGTTGGGTTTTTTTGAATGTTGATATGTTCAGGTTTTCAAATGAAGTAGAGTTGCAGTGTATTATATTATATTATATTATGTATTATATTGACAGAAGGGAAGTCTATTTCTATAAAATCAAATTCCAAAACTCAGTGAGGGAAGGATCTGACCCTATAAGGATACAGATTAGATAAAAAAAGGGTATCTCACAGGGGCAGCACACAGGCAGGTGTTTTCCTTGTTTTGCATTAAGTATTGATGATATGCCTAAGTCAGTGACAAAGGAAGGAGAGGGAAAAAAAGGGGCGATATAGGAAATTTAACCTTGATACTAACTTTTTTTTCCTACAGACAATTCTGCCAGGAAAAAGGGAATGAGAACATTTTTTATAAGATCATTTCAACAATCTATTTTAGAAAATATTATTTGCAGTGTTTCTTCTCTGGTTTGGGCACTGGTCTGATGGGAAAAAATGTTTCAAACTCATTTCTAAAGTAGAAAGGGGAGAAGTTATGGTACTCGATCCTCCAGGAATTATAATGGAGTTGGATACTTTCTAAAAGTTGTTCTGTAGTAAAACTCTAACAGTGTATTTTCAGAAGAGCCACAACAGGAAAATGCAGAAGTAGCAGATATTTAGCAAATGTCTGTCATATCTGAGTAGTGAAAAAAAGGTAGCAACACCAGTGACTTTGTAAGTAGACTAGACAACCCAATAGAGCTTGTGAGAAAAAGAGAAAGTAAGTGCACTGTAAGACCGTGGTATGGTGATATCTGAGATGAATGTATCAAAACAGAGGTTTTCAGCAACTCAGACACGATTTATTTTACTATATTTAGCATTGGTTTATTTTGCCTAACAAGGGAGTTGAAAACAGAGAGACTGAAAGGAAGAATTGGACATGATTTACAAAGATTTCTTAACAAGTAATAGTCTGTATAGGTACTTCATCCAGAACACCATCTTGTAATTTTCTCTACATCACTTGATCGACCAAAGGGTAATTTAGATGAAAATTATTTATGGTGTGTATCTTAAATAATCTAAAAATGGGTAAGTGGAAATCCAGCTAGCTTAAACATGCAAAACACCCCAAAATTTCAAGTTTCTGTATGGAGTCATTCAGTATAAGATCTTTACAAAGCTGGGGTTCTGCTATAGTTTCCATTTCAATCACTTGATTTGCTCAAGATACTGGTCGGCAGACCAAATGCATCCAGGATGAAGCTCTGGTAGGGCCTGCCTATGACAGGAACCTCTGATTTCAGTACAGCTAAAACTTGTTTCCAGCAATCCTAACTCTCAGCAACCTGCCCTGGCAGATGCCACATGCAGAGATGAAGAAGGAGGAAACTGCTTTGAAACAGCAACTCCCGTCTGGCACTCAGAAATCTAAATTAATGTGGCAAACTGCCATGATTTTCAATATTGATTTACAATTATGTCCCAGAACATAAACCTGTAGTGGTGACTTCTGCTGTCACATTGTATGTGTGTAGTCAAGAAAGAGTGTTTTAAGTTGTAAAACAATAATTCCTGAAATGGAAAAGTTAGAAATCATTGGTGTGTTGAAGTAAACCATGTAAGCATTAAACTTTTGCCTGATGTGTGCTATTCCATAGCCTTGTCAATACTAAAATAAAAACGGCACACCATGCAATATTTAATAAGAAAATTAAAAAATATATAAAAGGAACAATTTAATCCCAAAATTTTTGAAGTCAAGAGAGTAAGTTCCATCCTCTTTGGATTAGGCATTTTTCAAATATGATTTTATCAATTGCTGTGAAATGTAAAGCAAAGATCAGGAGTGACAGAAGGTGTTACCTGGACCATATGCATTAAATAAAGCTGCTGTTCTGATCTAGGGGCATTTTACGCTTCTGGTCTCCCTGGATAAGGTCATAAGAGAGAAGGGAGAAATGGCTTTATTGTCAACAAAACTAATTTCAAACTCTTCTCTTTGATCCAGTGATGAGGTCTGTCATGATTACAGAGAGATACATTAATTAACATGCTGAAACTCAATAGAGTAAGTAAAGCAACTATTGATTAGCCTTTGTGCTCCTGAACACACTGGAGGGAAGTCTAGACATAACATTTATTAAAAACAAATACTGCGGTATTCCACAGTAATAGATACAACAGCTTGGCTTCCAACAGCATTTAGAGCCATTACCATAGAATATTGTAGTGGGTTTTGTGAGCACAAGTGTACCTGACATGCTCAGAAACACATCTTCACTTCATATCCAACACTGCTTCTGTTCAACTAATCTGTTATATCAGCTGATCAACTGCCAGCTTTATCTATTATTTATTCTCTGTCCATATGCTCTAGAAATTTTTTTTTTTCTAAGACTTTTGTTGTTCTTTTGTTTTACAACTTGCAGTCTGAAACTGTAACTTTAAAGACTACTTGCTTAACGAGTAGATTTGTTCAAGGGAAGTGTGTGTGTGCACCCAGTTGAACCGAACATCGTTATTTCTCAACAGTCACTGATTTCATTTGTCACTTTATTGTTTGAGTCAGGGGAGTGGATTAAGGCACAGGATGCCACTGCCACTTTAAGAGAGCATCCTTTTTGGAAAGCCAGTTTATTGTTTAGTGTTTATTTGAATAAAAAGCTCTTCTTCAAAATGTGAGCTGTTTCCTGAGAGGAGGCAGAAGCTGAATAGTATTCTTCATGGGAAAGGGAATGATTTAGTGCACTAAGTTACCCAAGGAATTTGTTACAATTCACTCATGCCTTTGCAGAAATGAAAGCATGTGGCCTCGTCATAGTCAAAACCATAAAGCACATTGACAGCCAGAAGAACAAGTCCTCAGCAGTGCTACTGGTCATACTGACCAGCCGAAGCTTCCTCTTCCTGAAAGATCTACTATAGGTCACTCCAAGATTTAGATGGGATTGACTAATGAATAGCAAGGATTTAATTATTTAAGGGCAAAATTGGCTATTTCATGTCCCAGTTCTGTAGTTATTTAAATAGGTGTTTGGCTAAGGTAACAATCTGCTGTTCTCCATGTCTTTTGTGTTAGTTGTAAAGAAGACATTTGGGGTTTAAAGTCATTGGTCTTTTTAACAGGTCTTCCCTGACTATAAATCCACACAAAGCTTTGTATTGTATGTTTTAATACAATCGTCTTTTCCATTGATTGCTGAAATTAAAAGCACTTTGTTACGAGAGTCTAAATATTTTGTGCTGACCTCATGTTCCAGAATTGTGTTTCTTTTCATAGCTTCATTTATTGTTTGATGAGTTTTTTCCATTATTTACTTTCACAGGGACAAGTTACATTCAGAACTTATTTGACTAAGCACCTATTTGAAGTACTTAAATTGGAGGTACTAAAAACTTTGAAGTCCCATATATTAGCACTGAAAAATCGGTGGATAAACCTCACAGTAAAAAGTATGTTTAATATAAATTCTTAAACTATTAGAAAACCCACAAAAAGATATAATAGTAAAATTCTACAAACAGATTGCATTTACTAAAAAAAAAAAAAATATGTATAAATTAGTCTCTTTAATTAGCTATAAACTTTAAAGGTATTTGTTGTAATTACAAGCCCCATGATTACAACTTCCCATTAACTTCCTGAAGATTTTCAAAAGGGAAAGTGAACATCTAGCAGAGAAAAGGGAAAATAAATGTAAAAGATCTGTGGATGGTCCTGAGACAGGTTTTGCATGTGTTGTGTTTGTATTAGAAAAGCTTTTCTGTTAGAAGGGAAAGTCATCAGAGAGAAACTTTTGCAATTGTAATGTTATAGAGCAGGGTCAGACAATAGAACTTTCTGTCTGGGGTCAATCGCCTTCAAATAGGTGCAAATGTGCAGAGTGCAAAGATGAAAGCCTCAAAATGAATAAAAGAGGTAAGAGTCTTTGCAAGTGCTTTTCTGCTGGTTTTAGGTGATGTTTCTGGAATAAAGTTCTTGAATTTAAATCAGCTCTTTTTTCAAACACATTCAGCAAGAGGTTCACACAAACTTCAACCATTTAAATTTTGGACAAAGGATTTGTGTTTTGATTGTATTGCAGTTATATTACAGTATCTTTAATTCAGCAGGAACAAAGAGATCTTAATTAAAAATAATAAGTGGGAAAAAAAGCCCCAATTTTTCTTTCAGTCTTTTCTTTCAAAATCCTTGATATTGCTTATTTCATTTCTATATACTGTGATGCCACATACGTTGTAATGCTTATCTTTTTTATTCTATTAAGAGTCTATTTTGTAGATTATAATGCCATTTTCATCTCCATTGTATGCAAAGAAACTGTTTCCCATTTTGCAGTAAATACATCTGTTCCTCTGCTCTATAAAAAGCACCATCTACTGACTTGCAGTAGTTCCAGAAGGCTATTAAATTAGATTTGAGAAATGCTTTTATTTATTGCATTACCTTTTTTTTGTGTGTGTGCTTTCTGTTAAAATAAAATAAAATAAAGTAAAAAACCACAGAAATTGGACTGTTAACATGGGGATTGAAGCCTTTTGCATATCTCCCGCGAGTCTGTCTCTACACTGCCTCCCACTGCTGAGTTGAGGGAACTACAGCAATACTCAACTGTCAGAAATTTGGTTCTTTGTTCCAAGGCAAGTAAAACTGCTTTTGATAAATGCTGATTTTTCAAAGTTAGTTTTCTTTGGATATTTGTGGGTACCTATCTATAGATATGTGTTTGTTATTGGAAAATCAAGGTCAAGTTCTTCCATACATGGTAATGATGTTTACTTTCTTCATCCCATACCAGATCAGAAAGAACAACCTGAAGGTAAAAGATGTACTACATTTAAATAATTATATTACATGGTAACACTGTTGTATCTTTACATGAAATTTTGGCAAATGGTGAAACCTGTGAAATGAATAAAGAAGCAGTGAGCCATGAAGGAAAAATGCACTGAAAAAATTACTGCCTCTCTGGTGCTTCAGAACTACAAGTCGTAACACAGAAGTAACTAATTTGCAGGGAAAATTGTAATTCTTTTTTTGCTTTTTTGTCTGTGTGTGCGTGTGTGTGTGCCTGTTTGTACTGTCCTGATCTTTGGGAATATCAGTGATAAGAAAGCTGAAATCTCCTAAATCTTAGCCCTGGCTCTGCATCATTCTTGAGAGGTCTAAAGTTGTGGGAAATAGAGCCCCTAAATATGCACATATCCAAGCTCCTCTTCACTAAAGAGAAATGATTCTCATATCTCAAAGTGACAGCCATCTCTAGAAATCACAGTGACCTATTCATTAAAGACCTGAGTCCCATGTGCATGGTAGAATTCATTAAGCGATGTTATTCTCTGAGCAAATGCTATAGAACTCCGTGGTCTGACATTCATAAATATTTGTGTCGGGCAATTATCTGGTAAAACTTCAGCGTATTGGAAAAGAAATATTAAAATAAAGTCAATGTTATTTTATTTTCTTTCTTCAAGAAGATTTGACTTCTGTCACTCAGGTTTAAAGCCTTGCTTCTTTTGCATGAAGAATAGGATAAGCTCTCCCCATCAAAAATATCATCTTGGCCAAGGTCATTTAATTCCATCGAATCAGAGCTGGGGCCCTACTATGCGGAGACGTTTATAGCCCGCTGTCATTCCGGCAAGTGACAGAAATAGAGGGTGGAGCAGGTGCCGAGCAGAATTGTCATATTTCCATAGTAAGGCCGGAGAGAACTGTGATTTATGGATGCTCAATATACAACCGTGATGCCCCACAAGTGAATATACAAGTTGCAAATCTGTAAACAGCTACAGTGAGAATTTGCTAATCTCTGCCTGCTGTAGCTTATTCCATACAGGTCCTCGAGCTTTGTATAAGAAAGTTTTGACATTGTGCCTTGTAAAAACACACACAACATCTTGCCAGGGCTTGTCAGCAAGGACAATAACACATTTTACTAAGTCTGTAAAACCTATCATTGTTCATAATGTCACACTGTTGAGAACTGGAAAAGCAGAACTAATTAAGGCCTTTCTAGAACAATTTCTAATGTTCCTTGAAAAGCAAATGCCTGGTTTTACTTATTATGTTGAATCAAGGTAATCCAAAGATCTGAATAAAACCAAGACAATCAGGTATTTCTCCATATTGAACAGAAAATAAACTTCAAGATATGCAGTTTAGCTGGGATCAGATCCTTTTCCTTTCTTTTTTAGTCCCCACCAACTACTACCTTTTGTTTGTATTTTAAATGAAGCTATGATCAGTGCCTTTCACTATGAATAAAAGCATAAAAAGGAAGAAAAATAGGTCTGAAAATTTTTTAAAGAAATCTGCTGTCTCTTAAAAGAAAATGCGATCACCTTTTTCACTCACAAATGACTATCCAGACAGCAAGACTCATTGATAAATGTGACTTTTAAGTGAGAAGCTTCCTGAAAATATGGCAGTGACAGCACAGGCCTAGCTATGCATTTTAACATGACAGATTATAAAATGTTACAACATAGTGTATCCTGGAGTATAATAGGAGGGTCATCAACACATTTAGAGGCTTAATTCCTTAGATATCAGACCTAAAATCACTGCAACCCTTGAATCTTCAAAATTTCTGCCCTTCACAGGTTCTCATCACTGAAATCCATCCATTAGTAGCTAAGGATAGCTTCCTACTCTCTGGGTAGACCCACTGCTGTCACCTGTAGATCCAGCGTTACTTAGTAAGATCGGGAAAATTTCGTATGGGTAGATTCCAGTAACCTTCCAACCTGTTGGCACTGGGAGATTGGAAACATCATGATCAGATCTCTTCTTTGAGAAGCATAAAAAAGAAAGAGAAACCGGACAGAAAGGTGGCACTGTTTGGCTCATGTTCTTTCACAATGGAGCCCAACCCAGCTATGTACGTGATTAGCTTAGATCCTGCCTCATGGAACCCCTTAGTGTCTCATTAATCCAGGATACCAAAAGGTCCATAAATATCAAGTGGTGAGAAGAAAATGTCTTTGAAAACCATCACAGGATTTTGGTTTACCAATTGTAGCCCCTCCCTGACTACATAAGAGGTGGTTTTCATTCACAGCATGATTAATTCAGTGCACATTAAGTATTAACCTTTCTCATCAGAGCTGTTTCTTGGAATCTCTGCTACAATCTCCAGTTACCATCATCTGCCATTGTAAGGGTGATGCTATTTCAATTGCTTTCATGCTGAGCACTATCTGGCTGTCCAGATTGTTCTGTAAGAGCGCCATGATTCAGAAGATGGGGCAAAACCTTTAGGGCAGGGCTGAATGTTTGCCCTCACCGAGGAATTTGTTAGATGTTGGTGCTTGTATACCTTATGCTGCATTGCAGTGAAGCTTCAGGTAAATTAATACCACCCATTGTTTAGGGTGTGCATTTCCAAGAATGTTTAAGCATCTGGATCTGAGAACCTCCGGAATTTGAAGGTTGATTAGCGAAGCACCTATGGATTAACAAATTTGCAGGTCAGGCAGTTAGGAAAAGAGACAGTCTGGATTGCTGTTTGGGATTTAGCACACATCTCAATTAAAGAGGGTGATGAGAAAAAGAGATAGCATCCTTGGGGAATGATACAGTCTTTACATATGGCACAATTCTTTACATATGGATTTGTATGGGATAGCCACAGTTAATAGGTTCACAGTGATTTGGTTTACATGCCCCACTGCCAATTATACAGGCTGAGTGTTATCCTCATCGGTATAAAACCCCTTATGTATGCATTCAAAACTTTGTATGAAGGAAATTTAAAATGCAAATATATTGTCAACTTGTTCTGAAATTTGGTCCTAAATGTAGGAAGCCACACCTCTAGAGGCATTTGGTATATTTTACTTAGGGAAAAAAACACTTCCTATATTTATTTTATCTAAATTTCCTGTGGTAATTCATATGCCTGCTACACTTTAAGTAAACTTCAGAGTTTACAAGATTGGTGGTGTATTTTCATTTCTATCAAAAGCATATATGTTCACATGGAGTAAAACATGCTTTATTACACTGATGAACAAGTTATTCATTTGACCCTCAAACAGAAAACTATCTTGATAATATGCCTTTGAAATATGCAGCAGTTTGGTCGAAAAATACTCTGATGATACTTTCATGGCTGCCATTTATCTTTTTTTTCCCCCTTCTTCTCTATTTTAAAACGTATTGTCAGATTTATTTGCTGTAGTATTAAGTTTCAAAGCCTAGCTATTTCTAACCCAGCACTTCTAATGTGATTCAGTCCTTTGACTCAAAAGTCTCATTCTCAGATATTAAATCAACATGTGCCTTTATGACTCAACATTTATCTGTGGGATGATGATTGAATTCATAATTTAGAAAGGCATCTGTATAAACAGATCTTTACTAATAACTGCAAAAGATAATATTGCCATGTTCCTTTTTATAAAAAAGAAAAAAAAACCCAAACAAACCACCAAACAAGAAAAAAGATTTTCAAAAATCTGTTTTTCAAACAGCTATTCTTGATATGAACACCCCAAACACACTCCATCCCCTCCACCCCCACACCCATGCACACACAAATGTCTTCATTTACATCTGAATGAAACTTCCATATATATCACTTTGTATACCTTACATGTAAAGGTAATGTACACTAGTTTTGTGTCGCTTTTGTATTCTAGCAGTGATATAAAGAAATAAGCCTCAGAGGGTCTTACTGTAAACGAAAGCTTATAGTTTGAGTATTATAATTAAATCAAACTTCAACCAGGTTATACTTTGAGCTACTCATGCTATGTGTATGTGAATAAACACTGTGTTAAAAATCCACATTAGTAACTACATCCTTAATTAATTTCTCATGCTTTATCAACAGAGGAAGGCACTGCTAGATATTTCTAGCTTTGCCTTTTTCTGATTTCCTTTGCTGCAGTTCCTTCTTAGGAACCCAAAGCTGATATTATTTCCTCATTATGGTTTCTTGAACCTGTGAGTCATTCTGCAGTACCCATATATTGCTCAATAGCCAGAAAAGACAAGGAACTGGGCATCTTTTCCAGTCCTGTCTTACTGTGCATTTATAACAGGCATGATGGGTATTATGGCTTCCATGTTCCATCTTGCAACTGCCACTGTTTCTGGTGTTTGACAGTTCACTTCTGTCCGTTCTTTACTTGACCAAAAAAACCTGGCTACTGCTTTTCCTGTTTCCAAGGGTATTAGAGACTAAGTGTGAAAGTGAATGCATCTTTGCAAACATAGAGCCAGTATCAACAGGGAGGAACTGAGAATGACTCATGTTAAGATTCAGGAGATGTGAGACTCAGATCTCAGGGGAATTAAAATTGTTTTTTAGCTTACATTAAGTTCAAAAGAAGAAAGATGAAACTCAAGTAAAAATTATGCTAAAAATGTGTGCCATCTGCTAAATGATTTTGAACAGTTTTTCTCTATTTGAAAGATACCTGCAGCATAATTTCTCTACAGAGTCACTAGCTGCATCTAAAGGGTTTGGGGATTACCCAGCTGAATAGTCAGAGGATTACATCTGAGAAAAAGCCTTACCACATTTACTTCAGACTGCCTCTGAAACTGGAATGAATTTAGGTGTAAAACTTGCATATTCAGCCACTCCAGTGTTGGAAACTCATTCTGGGAAAAGATGAATGCCAGCAACATACATACAAGCTTTAAGAAGTGCATTTACCATTTTTCCCGTTAGATTTCCACTTTAGGAAGATATTTGACCTACATGTATCTGCCCTGCTTCAATTGTACCATCGATTTAACAGGAGACATTGCTGCATCTTGAAGCTTTGATTTGGTTCTGAGTTGAGGCACCTCAGGCTTTCATCAGAAGGCACTGAAAGACATGCTAGAGGTTTCTCTCTTTGTCCTCACCTCACACCCCATGCTAAGGCTTACTATCGATATGAGTATCTCCAGCAGAAATGTAAGGAGAGTTTCACACTCCAGCATCATGCCTGAAAATAAGAATCAAACCAAACTAGAACGGTGATAAACACTGACTGTAAACTATAACCAAGGAAAGAAGCCTTAAGCAGAGAGCAAGGAGGGAAAAAATAGAGCAGACAGAAATGTGATTAATTTTAAAACTTAATTTAATGAATTGTGCTAAAGATGCTGAAAAATGCATTTAGCTCTCAACCTCCAGAACTGTACATCATGAACTAGCATCTAGCCATAATGGGGTTTCTGCTCCATCAGCTGCAATAATTATTTTCCTTGATTTGCCTTGGTCATTTTATGTAAAGGTTTCTCTGTGTCTGTATGTGTGTGTAGGTGTGTGTGCATGTGCTTTTGTGTGCATTTCCTTTGGTTCTATGTTTTTTATTTATTTTTCTTTTCTATGAAAGAAGAAAAGAAAAGAAAGCAAAACACAACAAGAAGAGAAACTAAAGATCATTTAGGGCACATTTTGATCACTTTCTCTGTTAATATTTTTTACAAGCAAGTGCAGCCACCTGGTCAGTGCTCATTGCAGACCCTTTCTTTACCCGATTTACAGAGAATAAGGGTGTTACTCAGCTCAAGGTCTTGGTCCTGCTTGTCCCCTAATATAGCAGTTAGTATACGTTTCACCTTTTACCACAGGTAGCTTACCTGCTAGCAGTACAGTCATTTTGCAAGGTTGAAATAAGGCTTCAGGGTCCTTAGCTGTGCTCAGCAGACTGCGGACTTAGATTTGTATACCCAGGACTTTAAAGGCATGTTGTGTCAAGCACTTAAAATCATCAGCTATTTTTTTCACTCGATTTGCTCAAGAACCGAGTGACACTGTTGGTTAGGAAGTGGATCTCAGTTTTCCCTCCTCCCTGTTCAGAATCTCAATAAGATCTTTCTCTCCATTTAAATGCCGGTGGTGTTCCACCAATCTCAGATTTCTTACATTCTCCTACGAGACACACTAACACACATGGTCTTGAGAACGTGCGAGTGTGTATGTATAAAAAAAACCCAAACCTAAACAACACAAAAGCATAACCTAACAACAACACTGATTTGGATCACGCTGTGATGTGTGTTTATATCTTTTTGATCTATATTTTTTTTTATTAACCATCCCCTTGCCCTGTATCTGAGAGTGTTAGCTACTGTTTCTCAATTACACCCACTGGTAAAACCTGCCCTGCAGGGTTTCTCGCAGCGGTTGCCCTTCTAGCGTCAGCTCAGCAGATGAAAAGCAGATGGAAAATTCCAGGGGTTCGGGTCTGAATGTTTCAATGATAAGTTAGCATAACATGGACTGGTGAGAGCTGTGTTTTGAGTCTGCGATGCAAAATGAGACAGCTGCATTCTAGCGGAGCAGTTTGCACGGGAGACTTAGCACTGGAAAGAAGGAACAACAAATAAAGGATTCCAGGAATTCACACTCAAAGAAAGAGTAAACAAAAGGACAAGGTGAGTACTGGGAAAGTGAGTAGCAGGGACAGTTCACCCCACCTAGGGCCCATTTAGATCAGATTTGCTTCTGTTCAGAGGCAGACTATGCCAATCCAGGGACATCCTTTAGCTGAGGCACTTACGTTCATCTTCTGCAGGCTCCTTCTCTAGTCAATACAAGAAGACACAGCCCATGTAAGAGTCATTCTGCATCATGTGAACTTTCCTGTCTCTCCCACCACCCTGTCTTCACTGACTGCAATGGAAATCTGAGTCAATGGGGCTCCTGAACAAGATACCTGCTATATGCCTTGAAAAAGTGAATTGGGTGCATTTTCAGTCAACAGTCGAAGCAGATCAAAAAAGACGCTGGACAGTGGATGGGAGTTATCTGAGTCTGAAACTGATCTCAGAACAGTCATAAAGGTTCTGTTAAGGCTTTTCCTTTTCCATATTGGACTCAACTTTGGACCACTCATAACCTCCAAAATGAAGACCAAAGACAACTTTTATCCAAACTGAAGCCTGGTCTTTATGAAGCCCTCACACATGTTCCTCATTCCTATTAATTTTATTTATGTATTTAAATCATTGCTCACTGGGATACTCTTATCAGATGCACATCTTGCTTTCGGAGAGTTCCCAGGGGAGAGGCAGTCATACAGTATTACTGCAGCCCTCTTCAGTACAACACAAACAATATCCTGCAGTATAACTCAATCTAAGCTAGCAGGCAGCTGCACTGAACAGTCACCCTATCAATTAATTTTAGTAATAATACTTAGCACTTACAAAGTATGTTTCAACTTCAAAGCGCTTTTCAGAGAGGGCCAAATCAGGGCTGCCCCGGTGTGGCTGTATTTGACAGATGAAGGATAGTGAGAAATGTTGCATTGCAAACACAGCTCTGCCCCTCTCTTGTCTTGCCTTTTCTCCATCCAGACTCACAGTAATTTCACTCCAGTTTTTCCCCTTCATTGGACAATATGCAGCCATTTCAACAAAGCTCTACAGTGCCTTTTCCAAGGAGGTCATAATCAAAGCCTGAGACATGAGTTACTCCGTGTATGTGGACAACATGTAGGTTAGAGTTAAACTCTACCTTTTTTTTTTTTTTTTTTTTTTTTTTTTTTTTTTTTCCCCAAGATCAGAAAAATGCCACCAAGCAGACAGGAGCCTTTTCTTGGTACCTGGAGAGAGGTGGTATTGCAAAATTCACAGTTTCTTTTCCTTTTGTTCCTAGTTTTCTGTTTTCTGTGTAAGGATGCCAGTACAGATTCTGTGGATTTCAGTGGAACAGCTTAAAAAGTTGGCTTCCTTTCCATCCTTTGCTTTGCTCTGTCCCATTTCATGACAAATTAACTTAAAATGATCTAGATAAAAAGGATTCTGATGTCAGAAACCACTTCTATTTCCTTCAGTCAGTAATTCCCACAACTGGTCTGTCTGCACCTACTGGACAAAAACATACTGTGGAGTGGATGGAGTACATCTAATGTGATACCTGCTAATGCCATGTTCATTACTGTTCCATTTTTGCTGTTATTATGTAACACAATGCATAATTTATGCATGTATTAATAGCAAACACATCAGCTGCTAAAAAGATGATACTGTAGGGGACTATTTAATATCAGATGAAAACAACTTAGCCAAATGTATAAAGACAAATTAAATTTATCTCTCACAGGATGTTCGTGGGCTATCTCAGCCCTTGACGTTGCAGTTCACCAAGTGCCAAGTGGGGTTTTACCCATCCATTTCAAGTATGGACACAAGTTAGCTCTTAAGACAAGACCCTAGAAGAGAGCTACATAGAACAGTTCCTCTGTTCTTGCACAGTGGCTGAAATCAGTTTTAGCTTAAAACCAGCAAAAAATATAAAAGCTGAATTGTGAAAACCGGTTTGCTGCTATGCTTCTAGTCTCTTTCTCTCCTCTTTTTTTCCTTGCTTTTTTGAGATTTAATTTTTTTATTGTTTTATGGATATAAAGCACATAAAGAAAAATATACTGTAGATCAGCTGCAATCATTTTGTCATTGCTGAAGGATATTATTATCTAAAAAGCATTTATGGAAGAGAATATATGATCCATATATTCATAAAATTTGTTCAAATTGGTTTAATGTTCTCAACAATATATCACACTTAGCTTTTTCTCTGTTAATCACATGTTTCTTGAAAACAGGACACATATATCTTTCTATTTTATCATATCCATTGTTTAGTTTGTATATTTAAAATATATGCTGACAAGATAATTTAACTCATTGTACCATTTTGGAGTATTAAATAATGAAGATTTTTATTGTATCTGTATCTTATGGACCTGCTTCTGATCATTAAAAATCTAAAAAGAATCCTAAAGGGATGCTTTTATGGAATATTGAAGATTTCAAATAGTTTTTTTATTCATGGTTTCTCTGGCAAGATGCTATATTATGTCAATGATTATTTATCTGTACAACACTAATTCTGGAGCTTTATCTAAATTTAAACCCCTCAATCCACGGTAAGGGATGTATAGTAAGATATTTTTTTCCAAACTGTTATATTTGCCAAAATTGCACTGGTTGGGAAAAAAAGAAAGTTATAATTGAGAAAAAAATAGAAATTCTATGTTCGTGAAGTTTTGATATTCCTGCTTTTTTTCCTTAAAGTTCTTTTTGTATTAATTTTTGGGGACTTTTTTAAACAATTTTATGAATGTGCTGTGACTCTTGCCTCTTAACATTGATAAAGCAGAAAAGATTATTTAAGTGTGATTGCACAGTAAGATGTACAGAGACTTGTACAGATACTAGTGGTACTCTGGCTTCATGTGAATTATTAGATTGTTGACCTACTTTTTTTTTTATGGCATTTATTTGTAATTGGAATTTGGGTACTATAATCACAATGGACTGTCAGGATTGTTTAGAGTTTCATTAAAATAAAGCTTTCTTTGATCACACAGAGAAAGAGGATAGAAACCAAATATTCCAGGTTACAAGATCTTTAGGAAAAGGGGAAAATGGTACAAGAACTATGCCACACTCCTTTCCTCAGCATTTGCTATTAGGTAACTGTATATCTCCTGAATAAACCTGTATTTTGAATCAGCTAATGCTATTAATTTTAAACGGTAAATGGGGCATTTGATGCAACACTAGGCATTTTATAAAATGGTAAGAAGCATAATGTGCAACAGTACGAGGTGGATTTAATCCAGAGTGATTTGCCTGAATAATGTTTCCCAGATCCCTTAACACCTTTTTTTTTGTCTTCGGTCACTGCTACTTTCATCCTTCTGGTTTCCCTTATTTTTGAGTTACTTGTTTATTTGTCACACAGAGGATTTGGGAAACTATTTTGCACCTATGTATAACATAGCACAGAAGATAATAAACTGAAAATATCTTTAATTATTCCAAGTAACTTGAGGTAATTTCCATTAGCTTGGGCCTTAGATGTTAAAGACTATAACTTACTGGTTTGGGGCAACTTGCTCCTGTCTGTATGCCTTAACATTAAGAAGTTACAGATGGCAACCTTCGTAAAAGTTGTGACTGTAACAACCAAGTAGTTATAGTCATCCCAACAATCTCAAGGATACAAGTAAAAGTTTAAATTAAGAAATGTTAGAAGATATCAAAGAAATATAGATTCAAATTTCTAGTAAGCATTTCTACACTTCAAACTGCTCCTAACTGCTTCAGAAAGCCTTAGTTTTTTAGAATGAGTGTAACAATACAGCTCATTAAATGCTCACATTAATTCACGCCAACACCCCATGCCTCTGTCATATGCAGTTCAAATTTGCTCAAAAGTTACTTGCTTTCAAAGTAAGTCATCATCCTTTCAGGATCTGAAGTGTGCTTAGTCCTAGCCCATCCCCCTTGGGGGTATATGGACATTACACTTAATTTAATGTAGCAAAACCCTGAACTGAATCTTGTTTTACTCAACCCACACCCACCCCCACCCCCACCACCCCCACCCCACCCCCCCGGGAGAACATACTTCACAAATTAAGTACTGCAGACATAAAGAGAGAGCACATGCAAATGTGGGAGCCACGCATCCTCCCAGACGTTCATTTGCATATATCCTCTCCTGCTCAGTGGACACTGGAAACAGCATTTTATATTTATCCTGAAACTAACTGGTCCTCAATGAAGATCAGAAGGACCTAACACATGTTTACAGGCTGTTTTTTAAAGGCACTTGCATGGATTTTTCACTTTATTTTTCCCTCCTTTTTCCTCTTAAAAAATGATAAATATAAATTTATCACATAATGGTGCTGTAGAGTTTAATAGTTACGGTACTGAGGATTTGGAAGTACTCAGTGAGTTGGGAAGAGTACCAGGTGGTAGGTTGGTGATAGCGGTGTGAGTTTGGATCTGGAGACCTGGTTTGATGGCATGAGTTGCTGAATTTTGTGGTGAGCCACAATGAAAGTTTTCAGGACTCAAAGTAACCATAGAGGTGAAGATTTTTTAGTTTCTTTGACAGGGTCTAGAGTTAATAATGTTGTTTTTTTTTTTGCTTGGTTAACCCAGTTATTCTGGGCTGCCTACCTGAATTAACATGGGTCATCAGATGTCAAAACACATTGTAATTTCACCTGACCTGGGTAAAAACATCCTGTGCTAACTTACATTTGAAAGTAAGTCCTCAGGGGCTAACTTACATCAGTGGCAGATGTTCCAAAACAGAATAAGCATTATATTTTTTTCTATGATAAGAAAATGAGGCAGAGGAACTCTGTCACCAGGTCACAATCCACCAGCTCAGTATTTGCACCGTTTATACTTCTTTCTATTTTGCTGCATGAAGGGAATTACACCTTGCCTCCAAAGAGTTGCAAATGTGTAAACATCTAGGAAAGTGTGTGGGTACCTCACCATGACTAGTTTCAGAGAGTGAATGCATAAGCTTGAGACTAAGTTATAGCTAAGAGCAGTAACAGCTAAGAAGGAAAGCAACAAAAACCAAAAAACGCCATCCTTTTCAGCTAAACCATTTTATCTTTTTTGCTTATTTTTAGGCCCCTTTTCCCTGGAAAATAAAAACAAAACCATGAAATTCCTTTCAATAAAAACTTCTCACCGATGCTTTACTTCTCTGTGCTATTTTGGCCTAACTTTATGCCACCTCAATTCTGGCATTTAGAAGTTGGATGAATAGTTTAAGTCAGGAGCCTGGGTGCTGTCATTGTCAATGGAAAGTGAAAGTAGACCCATACTTTTAATTTCTTCTTTTTCTTATTTCTTCAGGAAAATACTGTGTGTCAAGCAAGAAAAAAAAGTGGAAAAAAAGAAAACCATGTCATTTCAGGTTTCATTGTCTCATGTGTCGTCTTGTTAAAGTGTTGCATTTGGCTAGGACTTCCTTGTCAACTTACAATTCAATGTAAAGTGACAACTTCAGCCAGACATGGTGTGAGTTCTAAAAGGATGTGTCCATCAATAGAGCTTTAAAACTGAGGAGGGAGAAAAAGGTTCACAAAATAGAGTTATATTACCTTTTCCCCTAAAGTAAACAATAAAACTTGAATTATGTTTACATGTCAAAATCATTTAAATATTTAGAGGGTGGGGTTTTGTTGGATTTTTTTAAAATTGATTAAAAAAATTAATTACAACTGCATAGGTCTGAAATGCCATAACCTGACTCTTTGAAAGACCTTTCCTTTTATATCTGGAACTTACCATTTTAGGAATGGATAACACATCTTGAATTTCAATTAGACGTCCAGAGATAGCTCAAATAATTGTTCCCATTCTGTGCTCACAATGAGCTTTCTGATATAGAAAGCGATCTTCTTCACCCTGAAATGAATTAACTGAATTCATAAAAAAAAAAGAGATTAAAAATGAAAATTATTTTTACTGAAAATTCCCTTTTCAAAAAGAACAATGTCAATTTGCTCTTAAAGCAATAATCTGTTTTTTTGACCAGCCCTTCAAATTGTCATAGTGTTCCAGATCAGAAGGCACCATTATCAGACCAGGTATCATCTATATCCTACATTTTGCAAAACCAGTATTACTGTAAATTGATTCCAATTATTTGTGTTTGTGAAACATTTGGTTCAAAATTATTCTGGCTCTGAGCTAGAAATTTCAGAAGACAGAGAACTCCTTAATACTCTTGCAACTTAGTTTTCCTGGTAAGACAGATCTTTAAAAAAAGAACCAACCACCCACCCAACCAACCAAAAAAAACCCCAAAACCAAAAAACCCCAACACCCCCCCCCCACACACACACACAAACCCTAAGAAAACCCCAAAACCAAAACCAAACAAAACCAAAGCCCAATCAATTCCTCCCAATTTTGATTAATATGAATACAGTGTGTTTGATATGCATTTTATCTCTATGTGTTTCTCTACAAGATAAAGTGGTTTCACATCAGGAGTCTTTCCTCTCTCAAGGTACTTAAATGTTTAAGTAGAACCACCCCTTTATTTTCTTTCTGATAAAATAAACAGGTTGATCTCTTCAAATGTAACATTTTTTTTCTCCAGACCTCAAATCCATTCAGAAGCTACTGAGTTATATCTTTCTTTTCTTCACTGTCTTCTTACAATGGTCAACATCAAACATAAATTCAATCTTTCCATCCCTGTCTCCCTACCACCCTATATGAAGATACAAAACTTCTTTACTGCTGCTTAGAACTCAAAAATTATTTAACCAAGGACAGTAAATGCTTCTTATCTTTAGAAGCTTCTCCTGAATTTTTTAACTGCTAAATCTTTCTTAAGGTCAAAGTTTCTGAGAACACAGTATGCTATTTCATGATATGCAATATTCTTTTATTCATAAATATGTATCATCTTGCGTCTTGGTTCATAATCCTTCCTGACCACACAGAAAATGTGGTCTACAGCACAAGTAAGCATCTTCTATGGGTGTTAACCTAAATAGCACAGCAACTGGTAAGAAACAGAGGAAGAGTATGTGATTAGGAGCTGCTACTTCTGTTGCCACTTTTTTCATCTAACAGTCACAGTGCCCCCTGACAAAACAGGTGGCTTCAAATGTTGATTGCATATAATTTTGCACTTATTGTTACACATTTGGAATGCCACTAATATAAACCTTTGATGACAAAGAAAAATATTTAAACAACCAACCAACCCTTCAATTCTCACTAATTTAAGTGGGTCTATTAGTGCCAATTAGGTATAACTGGCAGCTACTGGTGCTAGACTATTCTAGTGTATTCATAAATGCACAGAAGCTGGTAATGTTATGGATGTCATATAGCAATTTTTGCCTGAGATATGCTGAGCTGCCAAAGCATATGTTTAAAAAGTTACTCAATATAGTAGTATAAAGCATATGGAGTGTATTTATATACCCTCCACTGCGTACTGAAGGAAAAGGTGTGCTATAAAAGACCTCATAACCACACAGTAGAGTGTGTCACCTGCTTCTGCACTCTATATTGTTATGTCAGTGAGTGACTTTATTAGCTAGACAAGAACTGCAGGCAGGCAGTAAGTGATGTATATTAACAACTTCTCTCAATTATATCAGGTCCTGACCCTGCACCCTTTGAATTCCATGGCAAAACTCCTACTGACACTGATTGTGTAGGCTCAGGGTTGCATTTTTTAGCATTTGCACACTGCCTTTAATTTTAACTGTATTTTATAAAGACTGAAAGACAGGAGAACATTCAACTCATTTTACAAAAGGGAGAACATAATTGGTGGCTGAATTTACGGTAGTTTCTGAAGGTCATAGCTAGAATTACTACGGACAGAGCTGAACTCAACCTACTTGGTTTTTGCAGACATTCAGACAGGCAGAAGTGAACTGGTCCAGGATGGAGTTTTTGGAAGGGTTAGAGGATTTGTTCTGATGGAAGGTGTTGCATGTGATCTACACAGCTACTGCTAGGTTTGCAAGGGAGCTCCAAATGGAATGAAAAAAAAAAAATGAACATTTTTCAGTGTTCAAAATCTGTGAAGAAGCAGAATATTGGACAGACTGATTAACTTACGCCCATTTTTAGGGGTATGCAACTACCTTGCAACTGGCAATTATGCACTGTATACTCAAACCCAACCGTGGGAAACCAGATGATTGCAGCTGATTGATAGTGCACAGAAACCTGACTGACAGCAGACAGGAGCACATAAACCTGCTTAACAAGGATGTTTAATGCAAAGTGGATGCGTTTGGTTGCATATAAATACTCTCTCCAGAGTTACACTTTCCTGTCAGATTTTTTACTACAAAAATAAAGGGTTCACATGCAGCTACTGGCACATAAGGCTTTCACAGCTGTTCCTGAAGGAAATAATTTCTATCACCAGATGTACTTCTGCTCCCCAGGGATGTAACCTCTACAGTTCTGTCCCTTCTATTCATTCCTTCTCAACTGAACATTAAAAAAATAAGGTAATTAATAAACACATGCACAAAATTGTGTGAAAGTTGGGAGTAACTGGAAAGCAAAGGCTCTTCACAGCATGGGTATCACACAGGACTTTCCTTGAGCTGTAGTTCATAGCTATTGTGTGCCACAAGTCCTACAGACCAGTTTTTATTCTACCCCATGCAGCTTTCTGTTCTCCAGTTCATTAACTTTGAAAATATTTTTCCATGAAGTCCTATGCTGTCTATAAGTCAAGATAATGGACCTCAAATGTTTACCATTATCAAAGATGGGTGATTACAATGGTCTAGTAGAGAATTATATAGAAAAGGGAAAAGACAGAGGGAATTTAAATGACAGTGTTCATCTCATTTAGTACACATACTGACCATGTATATACCTGTGTTCAGAGAAATTAGTGGTTAACTTCAACGGTATCAGTGGAACTTCATCTTGTACTTAAACACATGCTTAAGCAGCCCATTGAACTGGGTTCTTAATGTGCAATGATATACTTTCTTCAGTTTCTAAACTGCATATTAATTAGTCATTTTACTTCATTCGTAGTTACACTGTTATAAAATTTAATATGAGTTATGCACAAAAGTTCTTGTTTGCTGTTGAACTCTCTACCATTTTTCTATGAGGAGAATACTTTCAAGCCTTTTTTCCTCCCTCCATTTGCTATGCTCCATAGCAAATCTCACATTTTAATCTTTGTCCTTTAAGTATATCATTTATCCCCAAATAGTGTCATCTGCACAATGTAGGTATCTTCATACATACATTTTTACAGTGTCACCTCTTTATCTTCCCTCTCCTTTTGCTTGTACTATTTATCAAACAAAAAATGCCTTCTCTTTATATATGAAGAAACTTCTGGAGGCTTAAGAGGCAGATAAGAGGAATTTTCTGTAGATGTTTTGTTTTCTTGACTTTACTAAAATGGGACACATCATTATATCCTTGTTATAAAAAGCTTACCTGATATGTATGCGATATAAATAATCCTACATTTTATTTATTTTAAAAATTCTGTAAGATCTTGTGAAATTGCTATATGAACAGCTGTATTATTATTTAAGTATGTACCTCAAGTTCTACTCAGTTCCACAGAACATTTGTAAAAGACAGTGAAATGAATTATTCTTCTGGATATATGAGAGGTTTTATAATCAGGTTTGAAAATGGAAAAAAATAGGGAATTTTAGTCTGTTAAACAAAAACTTATTTCGTGCCCTTGAATTTGAGTAAAGTAGTAATTCTGAAGCTATGCCTCTGCAAAACAGTTAAACGCAACTGAAGGACAGTACTTTGAATCTTGGTCAAATGTAAAAAAAAAATAATCCATTTTTGAGTGGAGTTTTGAATTCCAGACCAAAGGTTTTATCCAGATGTAGTCTTTAAAGACTTGTGGATGCATAAAGAAAATAAATTAATATCTATATCTATATCTTTAGTTCATGGTCTAAATCCCCAATGTGCCTATCTTTACCTTCCCATTTACTGTATTCTTCCCAATCTTTGTTAACAAATTTTCACATTATCATCTGGTCATAGTTTAGAACAGAATACAATATATAGCTGATAGAAGCAATCACTAACCACAATGATTATCACCATTTTTGACCAATATAGCTATTGTGACCCACATACTTATGACAGAAATAAAAGGCCCCTCCACCTCTTCTTAGGTTGAAACACCTTTGCTGTTGCACAGAGGATGGGTATCTAGAAGGGATCTGTGGCAGAGAGTAGATGAATTTAGCTGTAACACTGTATAATGATAAGTAGACATTTAAACTCTTCTTGAATCTATTACTCGGAATTCAACAATGAACAAAATTAGTTGAACCTGTTCAGTTGGCATGCACTTGAGTTTTGCATCAGTTACTGTAAATCTATCAGCAAGAAATTACAAACACTGCATTCTTTTTCACATAGTCAAGTCCTTGTCCAGTGTTAACAATGCAAGAGCAAAGGTATTCAAATGCTCTGAATGAAGCACCAGGGAACAGTGAAGTTCAGATATACAAGCTAGTGCATTGCAATCATCATCAGCTGCAGCTTGGCATTGATTTGTTTAAGGCACAAGTCAGCTTGGAATATCACTGTATTCCACAGTTCAAGCCACTGTGATACAAGTAAAGCTGACATTCAGGAGGAATACTGGTTGGACTTTTTTTAAACTTTTTTCATTTCTCTGCTTTGAACCACCCACCTTACCTTGCCAAAAGTCAGGTCTATATGAAGAAGCCAGCTATACGAAACAGAAGTCATTTCATATTACTGACAACTTTGATTACAAGACAAATGTTTTTTTCAAAGGTGGAAGGGAAAAGAAACTAAAAGGAACAAAAGATATTACAGGTATTTGTTACTTTTAAAAGCAAATCATGACATTAACTCAAGTTGCATATTGACTTTTTTCCTACTGGTAATTTAAGATGATCCACAGAGTATCTCAAGGTTTGGCTGGTTTTCAGGTAGTTCTTCATTTTTTATTTTTTTTTTTTTTTTTAATTTTTTGGTGACAGTTTGAGAATCCACACACAAAAAGAATCTGGAGGTGGGTGATCCATGATTTTAGGACTTTTTTGCTCATTCACAAAGATTAGTGAGCATCTAGTGAAATAAACATGAGAAATCATTAAATCTAGAGAAACTTTCCCTGATCAGATCTTCAGCTGGGGTAACAGTGTTGCAGATGTGTGCCAATTTGTATCAGGTACAGATCTGACCTCTGACTTTCCTTAGGTTTTATTCACATGATTATCCACAATATTTCTACACTTATGTTTTGAGATTCGTACTTTGCTGATATCTGTACTTCAGACAACTTTCTCTGTCAATCAGCTAGACATGTATGCAGCAGTCATCACTCCTATTTGAATACTTAGAGCTGTGCTCTCTAGGGTGTTGTGGGAATTTCAACAGTCATCATTATAACCTATGACTGAAGGCTCATCTTTCAGGGGTTCTGCCTACAAATCCAAGTTGCCTAGCAATGTCATATCCAGAGACTTAGTTGTGTGGCAAAGGATTTCAGGGAAGCCCAGCAGGAAACCATTAAAGCAATTGAAAAGCTAAGAAAGCTCAGCACTGCCACTGAAATGCAGGTAAGGTGCTCATTATGGGATGAAAGAAAACACCTCTTTCAGTTGAGGATTTAGAGGTGTGAACCCACCCTTAGAGAAGAACTTCCAGGCAAGATTAACTACTTTTTGAATGTAAAGGGGAAGAACAGATTCCAAGGGCCCATATTTTCTGGGGTTTTTTTTTGTCAGAGTTGCTTAGAATTGGGAAAAGAGAATAAATATCCTTCTAGATGCTGCCTATCAGCCTAACTTCCAATTAAGCTGTGCAGTATTCTGTCACTCATCTTTTAAAGCCATTGCACTTCCTTTAAAAAAATGCAGTCTACCATCAGATTTAGGTGCATTTAACATGCAGAGAGGAGGGACATGTAAGTCAACCACTACCACACAAAATAAGTGTAGATATATCAAGGCATACATTTATCTATCAAGGTCAAGGGTATACCGGGTGATCCCAGTGGGGTCTTGACCATAATTCAAGTGCTTAACAAGATTTTAGTCCCTCTTTCCTCTTCATTATAAATGAAAGGCCCCATACAAAATAAAATAATCCTTGTTTCCAGCTCTGCAAAAAAAAAGAAGTCTGTGCTGACTACTACTGAAATAATGTAGCTTATCCTTTTCCTTTATGATGCATTGCTTTTGTTGCTGTCCTCCATGCGTTCTACTGTAAGACAGAATGGACCTTAAGAAAAGAAATTAAAAACCAGCACCAGCCAAAGATGGGCAGTCATGATGACATTAATAACTCAGTTCTTCCTCTAAGGCCAATTTGTAATTATACTTGGGTAATTTACTGGAAGCTTCGGCAGCCAGAGAATGCATGGTTGTGATGTGTGTGTGTGACCAAGTCTGGGCACATGTACAGTAATACTGCAATGCCCAAAGCTTTGATGGCTCTGAAATCTCCTGCTATTTGCACTTGTTATCTCTTAAGACTCTCAGAATAGTGGTAGTTTCTTCCAAGATATTCTCTCAGTTGTGTTTTGAGCTCCAGTCAGAGGAAAACAAATGTACCACCTGACCCACGGGCCTAAGTACAGAAGAACAAGTCAAAATTTGCATTAAAAAATACTTCTGGAATCTAAAGTACTTAAAATAAAACAACATGTTGAAACACAGGTCTGTTTTTACTATGATTGAATCAAAACCCAACAGCCTACAACCAGATCCTGGGGGTTTGTGTGATTAAGAAGGGAAAAAGAATACACCAAGGAAGTTATTGCTTAAGAATTATTGGCTCACATCTAACAGTTATTATTTCATTATATTGCCTATATTCCCTCCCAAGTTCTCTGAATTTCCTCTTGTTTACATTTTATTTTTCTATACTTTACTTTTCTACAAAAATTCCCCTCTATATCAATCTACATTTACGGATTGTGGTTTAAACTTCATTCTGAATTCACACACTTTGTTGTTGTTTTTTTTTATAGCTGAGCTTCTATGTTAACTCTTTGGCATGTTTTTATGTCAGTAGCCTTTGAACAGCATGTGGACCCCTCCGAGTCCAAATAGGAATTCAGCCAGTCATGCTCAGGTTTTCTGTCTTTCTCCCCAACCCTGTTTGCTTTAATTTGTTTGTTTGTTACTTTTTTTTTTTTCTTTTTGCTAATATTTTCTGTTAATGATTTTGAAATAACTCACTTCTAGAATTAGCCTGTCACGAGAAGGTGCACAGGAATTAAAGGAATATGCATAGGTTAGAGCATGGCCATGGTTGGCAGATGTAGATGTGTGATAACCCCTCCCACAACCAGATGTGTGCATTCAGATCTGTGGAAATCAAAGAAGAAAATTTGGCACAAGCTCCAACGCCCTTGAAGTATACCAGGCATCTGCCAAAACTGTCAGACTAAGCCTGCAGATCTTCAAAAGGGCTGCATTTGGCTTCGTGTTTAGAAGTAGTTTATAGAGTGTCCTGCCAGCATAATGTTGGCAGAGATAGTATCTCTACCTTGAAATTAGTTTTAGGTAAAGACAATTTTATTTCAGCTCACAGAAACATAAAAATTGCCATAGCACACAAGAAATAGATAGATCTGGAATGAGCTTTTAACAACGGCTGGCACCAGATGCTTCAGAGAAATAGATGAATAGTACAACAATTTGCCCAGAGGGGAAGTTTCTTCCTAAGCCCTTATAGGTAGAATCTAGTTTATGCCCTGAAGCATATGAAATTATATCCTTTCCAAAATTATCTTTTGTTATTGTTGTTATCATTATTAATAATATTTGTTAAAGTACTTTTTATGTTATAATTAGAGTTGTTTATATATGGTCTTGGAAATGTCGGGTTCTTTTTCCTCACTTTTTTGTTTCCCCCCCCCCGCCCCCGAGAGTTTGCTAATGGATATAATACAGAAATAATGGTTATAATTTGCAGTTAGAGAGTTGCACCCATTTAAGGATATTAAAGCAGTTTTTCCAAAGACTATTAAGTTTAGCTTCAAAACATCTATTTTAAATTGGGTAAATATTAACATTACATCCATTAAGGAATTAGCACAAAACGGAGGCAAGGTCAGATTTTTTCAAAGGGATATATCTAACGTTTATAGACTTGAACAGCCCTTTTTGCAACTTAGTTTATTTCCCTACCAAAACCCCAGAGTTCTCTGAAATTTTGGTGTGCAATGGAGTCCGAGAACCACTGAGAAACAGGTATCTGTTGCTGATTTTCATCATCTTCCCCCCACCCCCGGTATGGTAGTTTGTAATGTCTCTTTCTGCTCAGTTTGGTGCTGTACAAACATGCAGAGAAAAGTAATTCCTTCTCTGAAGGACTTACACTTTGAGTAGACAAATGTAAAGGACTTCAGACAATAGTAAAAGACCGAAGCTGGAACAGAGGGCCCAAGAGCCATATAACTCTGGTAACCATCATTGAATTAGCAGGCTAAGGATAGAGTCAGGGTCTCCTGAATTATTCTCCAATGATATAATAGATAGCCCCAGTTTTAATGTATGGATCTAATCATCCAGTCCAACATTGTTTGAATAATTTGTATGATATTTTATAAAGTGGTCAGTGTTTGGGCTTCAATATTCAATATGTATTTTTTTCAAATTCAATACAACTTTAGTCTAAACAGCAGTATTGAGAACACATCTCTACTCAGTACAGGGTAAGTTTCTAGGAGGCGAGTTACAATGACAAAGAGAGGAATTTGGGAAAAAAACACACATGAGCTTAAAAATCAAACCACAAAACTGACTGCCTCATAATTTTTCTAATCAAAGAAGTGAGTTTCTTCCTGCACTCCTGAGCAGAGGAGGGAGGAGAAAGAAAGAACAAATGAACAACGTCTACCCAATCCTGCAACTCATGAAGGGGGAGAAAACATATTGTGTATCCTGCCTCATTTATCACTGTCACTATCAAATCCATTTCTGGAGGAGGACAGGGTTCTCCAAATACCTCTCCCTCACTTTCTCACTGCCTGGTGCACATCATGCATTGTTTGCTGAGTGATTAGTGGGGCATCTGTGGACATATTAATGTGGAAGGTTGGATGTGTTTGACGAGAAGTCAATGATTCTTTCTGACATGACTTTAATAGACCCAAAGAGGTGGTCGTGGGATGATACTTCTAATGGGATATAGATATGAACGACCCAAGTTTTATGACAAAGGTCAATGATATTGATGATTAGTGTGGAGAAGATAATTTTGCTGGCCCAGTAGGAGGCAACTTGCATGATTCATGAATGCTTTCCCCACCCGTGCCATTATTTAGGGTAGCAAAAAGACCACAGCAACCAACAGTTATACAATTTATCACATCATAGTGCATGTCTTTAGATATACATTAGCAACTATGTGCAGAAGATGAAGAACCTTTTATTTTAATATGCGTCAATTAGGTCTTTTCTATCAGCATTTCTTACCTGAGAAGGAAGGCTCCAAAGAAGAAACTCAGTTTAAAAACAGCTGCTAAAGCATTGTATATCCTTACCGTCTAAGCTTAATCTAGGTCACTGTATCACAAATCAAAGTGTACATGATTCATCTGGCATTTAGTACTGAAGGACAGAATGAACAGAGAAGTACTGAAATGCAACATGAGAATCATCAGCTACCAATGACTGAACCAGCTTCCACTATGGAAAGTCAGCAGTGATGGAAAACTCTGTGTGCCTTCAGTAAAGATATGTATGTAGTCACAGACCAAAAAAAAGGGAAAAATGTTGGTAGTATATGCCATGTGTAGTATGATGCTGTTGGAGAGAAGTGGAAATTGACTGTGTGCTCTCAGCTCCAAGAAGATGAAAGTTCAGCAAAAGATTTCATTACTGAGGTGAAACTTACTATGTTTATCAAATTAGGACTGCCCAAAGATTCCTAATCAGCAGCTGCATCACTGAGAAATGTTAAGCTCTGCTCACATAACCACTCTTTAATTCCCAGCAAAAGAGCTTTTGAACCTATTAGAGTGACTAAGCTGTGATGGGCAAAACTCCTTTTCTTATCACACCTTTGGTCACACTACATGCTTATCACAATGGACTACATGCTTATCTTCACATGGACCCAGATCTGTACAGCTAATGCAATGACTATGCTGAGATAAAAGGAGTAAGGAGAGAGACAATGGGGGCATTGTCAAATGTATTTGCAAGACCTTTAAATACAAAGAATACTCCCAAAGCCTGGAAACAGTTCCTTCTCCTCACAATCTGCAAGATCTAATCATATATCTTAATACTAACACATTACTGCTAAGTTAATCCTCTTTTGTGATAAGCATCAAATTCAGAACATATTGTATGATCTTTGAAGTCATACTGTGTGTTCTTGGTAGGAAGCACATTTCTGGTAGTCTCTCACAGCAACAAAGAAAATAAATTTATTTGCGGGAACTTGTAATGTTAGTTACAATCGGGGTGCTTTGTTAGCAAGAATTATTGTTGGTTAAGTGGTGTGTTTTATAAAAAATGTCTACAGTGTGTGCAAAACCAGAGCAATTTCAAGATGCACATTTATCAAAATCATCAAATTTAATAATATTTTCAATGCCTGATGGACACAAGGCTCTTGACCACCCCTCCTTAGGATGGTGCACACCTGGCATATTACTGGATAGGCTGCCGGTGTGAGCCAAGGTGGCAGATAGTGAGGGATCTGGAGATCCCCCTTTTCCAAATCTCCTCAAGAGATACCCTTGCAACACTGTGGTGGGGCACATCTGAGGCACTGCAAACAGCTTCTTTCATTCTCCACTCTTTAGACTTAATGAAATTTAGGATTGTGCCCGAAGTACAAAGAAATTTGTTGCCCCTTTTTGCTTCCACTTCACACACCAGTGCACACGTGCACGCTCAGCATCTTTGAGTCATACCCACTTAATAGCCTTAGCACTAGATGAGCTAAATTTTATGTAACCCTCAGCTGTTGTTAGGAAGAGATGGAGGCCCCATAGGCTTCATATAACACCACCGAAGCAGCAAGGGACAACTAATCATTGACAGCATATTTTGCCAAAAAAATAGATAAAAATATTGGGGGGGGGGGGGGGGGGGGGGAATTACCTTCACTCTTTTAACCCCTCTACTCAGGGCGGGGGAGAAGGGGGATAAAATTGGGCAATAAATAACCAGTTTTACAAATGATATGCAAAGATTACCTTAATATTAAAGTGAAACTGTATTAAAAGGTGAACATGAAAAGTTAAAATTGGTAAAAAACCCAGAGAGAGAAAACAGAATTATGGCTATAATGAATACTGTTTCATTAGTCTCCTCTCAAAAATGTGTTAGAAAATTATTTATGGCAGCACTAGACTATGAAAAGTATTTTATGTGTTGCCATATTATCTGTAATAATATTTTTTTAAAAAAAATCTATTAATCCCCTAAGATTTTTTTGTCCTAATCTTTCTTTCTTCTTCCAAAACATTTTCTTCAGTATAAATGTGTGTGAAACAGTGTACAGGTTGCAGCCATAAACTCTTCTGAGATATGATACTACAACACAGCCCATACAGAGCATCTACAAGTTTGTCAAAATGCCTTACTTGTCTTGTATGGACTTCTTGCCCATACTTCCCTACATAAGTTTAAGAGATATTGAATGTATCCATGGTGACATTCACTTGTCATCAAGGAATATATCATATGCACACATAAGCATAAGGCCAGAGGTTCCATCCTTGTATACCATGAAACTCCTGTGTTGCATGAGCATTTTCTTTTTTCCAAGATTCACATCCATTCAGACTACTGGAAAAAGACAGCAGTTGTTAAACACAGATACCTGGTCTTAATCTGTACATTGAACGTATGAGTTATACCAGAACCTAAACTGCAGTTAGAAGCTATGAGTGATGGTAGAACCTAATACAACCCTATGTAAATAGATCCAAACCTGCAAGCCTATTTCTTGAACTTTATTTGATATATCGTAGTGTTATTTCTTATAGGCATACTGTTAGTGTTTGTTGGGGTTTTTTTAATTACAGTATACCTTTCAATTAAATGAATAAAATAAATACAAATAAACAAAACAGATAAAATATGATCAAAGTGCAGACAAATAAAATCCTGATGCTACGAAATATGCTGTTGAAATTAGTGTGTAATATATTTTCTAATAGCCAAATGTGCTTGATCAGCTATAGCATATGAAAGGCCATCTTAAGATAATCACATCTTTTCTCCAGATAATCAAAGACCTGGTCTGAAAAGGAAAATGGATCTTTCAAGGATGTGTCTTTCCTGCCATTTAACATGCTGCCTCAGTAACAGGACTAAAATCCTTGTCATCTTCTTCTTTAAAGAAAAGAAACATGATCAAACTGATAAAGTGAGGTATTTTATGAATAATACATTGCTCAAGGGCTTCAATCTACATTATATACTACATAACCATAATTTGTAATGTTTACTTAAACACTGGCTCTCAACAAAACACTTAGAATCACTTAGCATCTTGTCCCTGAGCAGTTTGCATTAGAAATCTGGACTGCTTAATTTCATTGTGCTAAAGGCATTAACACAAGAGGAAAAAAAAAAAAAAAAAAGTAATCTTGGATTGAAAGAGGAGAAAAAAGTCACCTCAATACAATCTCAGAAGCATACAATTGTCCAGAACTAAACAGTAATATTTTTACGTATGTCAGGAAAACTAATGTGGGACAGAGACTTGCTTTTGTCTCTCTGTGATACAGTCTGTGAGTTACCTTACCATTTAAAATGAATTAAGTGATACTAAACCTACTTTTAGGCTGTTTCCTCAATGCAGTCTAAAGGGATATAAAGTAAGGAGCTTTTCTTTGGCTGGAATCCAGATACTAATGGTGTTAAAATGCCTTCTCATTGCATTTAAGTCAGTAGTTAGGTCAAGTAGACAAACAGATTTCAGAGGATGTTTAAATAAACACTCAATTTAATGTTGCCTTGGAACCTGCATGTCTCAGCTGTCTAGCCTCAAAATGCCAGCTACTTAGTAGATATTAAAACAGTGATGACTATTTAGTTTGGAAAGGAACAAAAAAAAAAACACATGGGGGTTATACATAGAGCAATACATTTTATAAAAATATATTAGGTATTCATGCATACTCTTCCACGTCTCTGAAAATGAAAAAGTTGTTTTGGTTTGGTTTTTTTAAGACCATAGATAAAAAATGATCAAAATAAAAGCTATTTTAAATTAAACTTATTAATAGATTGGTGGAACTCACTGGCAAAAACTATCATTAAGCTAAAAATGTATTAAACATGAGACAAGCTTTTCTAAAGAAATGCAGCTCTCCAAGATACAGTGAAGTAAATAATAACAATAAAAAAAAGATATTAGCTCCATTTTTAGATATTAAGTCCATTGTTTCAGGATTTAAAGTAGTAACTGATACAGTTAGCAGAAACTCTCCTAATGATCAGAATCTTCATCATTTTTCAACTCTCACTTTTTTAATAGATTCACAGACTAGTTGGCAACATCATTCTGTTAGAGATATATTCTAATCAATAGTAATTGAGATGGTTTGGATAGCTGTAGTGATGTGTTCCCATGGAATACACCTTATTAGAGTTGATCAAAAATAGAATTTCTGCTCATCATAAATCCTTATGTTTTGACAGCTCTTTTAATCTTGAAATGAAATGAAAGGTCAAAATAACCAAATCCTATGAAGAACAAAAATTTACACAGTAATGTAATTTGAAATCACTGAACTGTTTTGTTTTGAAGTAGTGTTAACCTCTCTATTGACTGGAATCCCTGATTTTTGGAAGTTTCCTTCTATTAAAGCTGTAACACGTCAGCCACAGCAAGACTGGGCTTCATTGTGTCTTCTGTTGCAGTAAATGAAGTCTACCTTGGAAATACACTCCACTTTTTGTAAGAGAAGGGGGGTAGAAGTTACTATCTATTTATTTATGTATCCAGTAATTTAGTGGACCTTGTTTTATCCATTATTTCTAAGAGTTAAAAAAGACCTGTGAAATAATGAGTCCAACATAAAAATTAATAGTATTGGGTGAGTTCCTATGGGATCATTATTCCTGTCCGCTGCTTATATTTTCTTTACCCCAAAACTTACCCCTAACCAAAGCAACAAACCCACAAACTTAAGGTTTTGGGTTTCTTTTGTTATTTTTCCTTAGAGGTTTATCCAAGGAGGGTCCTGCTGAATCCATAAAATAGAAAGATACAAAGCAAGATATAATCAGTATTTGCCTTAAAAGCAAATATAAGCATACCGAAATAGTGTAACCATGGAGTGCTTATAAGCATTTTATAGAACTGTGCTGGCGCTGTATTACATCACTATAACACAGGAAAAGCATTTTTTTACAAAGCTAAGCATAAATATTTAAATAATACGTAATCACCAGGGGGCAACATGCAGGAAAGTTATAAAAGCAGGGTAAAGGAAAACATGTTCAGGTAGTAAAATCTGCAAGTTAGACCAAAGGATGCAGAACAAGCAGGAAAGATGCCTGGTAGAACCAGTCCAACAACAGTTCCTAAAAATCAAGGGAATATGCTGGGTGCAGATGAGATCCCCCTTTCCATTTGGTTTAAGAGTGAGGAGAATAAAACACCAGCATGGATCAAAGAAAGATGAGAAAAATGAGCCACCCACCCTGCTTCTGGCTTCTCCTGTCAATGAATTCTTGATCCTGGTCACCTCAATCCCAGTGGCTTTGACTGCCAAGGAGCACAGTACCAATTCTAAGGCATCAAGCATGTATTCCAAGAGCAGTGAATCATTTAAATGCCTGGGCTCCAATGGCAAATGAAATGACCATTGTCACAGCTGCTTAAAGATTTGAAATATCACTGCCCAGAAATAAAATTAATAGTGAGGCAATAGAATTAAAAAATACAGTGGAAAGCAATAACATGTTTAATATTTTAAGTCTTTTCACCAGTAATACTATGTCACATTTATAAAGTCCCCTTAAGTTTTTCCATGCTGTAGTATTTAAAGATGTTAAGTGTCATTATGCCCAGTTTATTGATAGCTGAAACATAGTGCAATAAAATAACTCATCTAGGGTTTCTACTTAGCCATAGGTTAGTCTTCAAATAAAATATATGGTTTCTAATACACAATCCCCTGTTCAACCATTTGGGACATAAAACTGAAGATACTACAGTGGTCATTATTGTGACCTCTGATCTCTCTCTGTGTTATTAGTCATTTAAAACTAGTCTTGTAATAAGAACAGTGTGGGAAGAGAAGAGCCGTTGACCCAGAAGGTAATAAGCTACTCTCAGCAAAGACTGTCTTTTGTCTGGTTATTTATATGCTAGTGCTAGTTATCTGTACAAGTTTCTGGAAACGATCACATTCTGTCACACTTGCAAGATATTATAGGGTTGGGAATCATCAGCTGACAACCCCAGCTAGAGATACGAAGTTGAACAATTTATTCTAAGCTTGTTCAGGAACTTACACATCTGTATGGAACCTGACCCTCAGGAGCAAGTGACAAGTGAGAGCTTTAAATGTGCCCAGAATGAATTTCTATTTCGTTACTGAAATATTCTACTGGTCTAAATTATTCTGTAACTGCATTTGATCATGCAGCTCCCAGACCAAGGTTCATTTACGCTAAGGTTAGTACAGCTACAACTTAAATTGCTTAACAGTTGGTAGCATCAAAATTCATTCACTTTCCTTTATTAAACATTTCTATTTTTAGGTAGTTGAAACTTGATAGGGAGAAAAGAAAAATCAGAAGTGCAGCCTAGATGGAATACCCTTAGTTATTCCCTAGAATTACAGCACAAGACCCTGAATGAGAACAAGAGTTCGGGGCAAAGTGAACTTTACCTCTCTAGCCAGTAAATAGTGTTGGGATGTTTCTGTTATGGGAAGAGAAGTTGGTTTTGTTTTATTTAAAGAAAAAAAAATCAAAAGGGAAGAGGCAGAAAGGTGTGAAAGAAAAGAAGGAATTAGCCCTGGAGAGGTAGGATTTCGGCTTCTGCTGCCATTAAAAGGATGGTAAGTCATCCCTGATGAGGGATGATAGCATGATGAAAAGCAGACATTTGCTGTTGTTGACTGAAATTACCTTCTCCTCCAAAATCGTAGCACCTCTCCCACAGCTCCTCCCTCAGCAGACCTGCCTTTTCACTGTGCCAGCAAAAAAGAATACCATAACTACACTGTTCCCATCAGCAATCTGCTGCCTTAGGAAATTACCAGCTTTGCCTGTGGCTCAAACCCGCAGTGCTGTCCGGGAGCTGCCCAGCTCCTTCAGCTCCTGTGGAAGTGTCGTTTAAGGAAAATGCTTAAAACTCTTTGCAGAAAATGTAGCTGAGGGGTATGTGCTGCACTGGAGTAGCTTCATGGCTACAGAAACCATTTCTATGATTTTCTGTGTAAGCTTTTTTATGTTAATAATTTTAATCACATAGCACTGCAAAGAAAAAAAAAGTAAAGAAAAAAGAAAAAAGGAAAGAAAAAGAGAAGAAAAGAAGAAAGGGAAGGGAAGGGAAGGGAAGGGAAGGGAAGGGAAGGGAAGGGAAGGGAAGGGCAGGGAAGGGAAGGGAAGGGCAGGGAAGGGCAGGGAAGGGCAGGGAAGGGCAGGGAAGGGCAGGGAAGGGAAGGGAAGGGAAGGGAAGGGAAGGGAAGGGAAGGGAAGGGAAGGGAAGGGAAGGGAAGGGAAGGGAAGGGAAGGGAAGGGAAGGGAAGGGCAGGGAAGGGGAGGGAAGGGGAGGGAAGGGGAGGGAAGGGGAGGGAAGGGGAGGGAAGGGGAGGGAAGGGGAGGGAAGGGGAGGGAAGGGGAGGGAAGGGGAGGGAAGGGGAGGGAAGGGGAGGGAAGGGGAGGGAAGGGGAGGGAAGGGGAGGGAAGGGGAGGGAAGGGGAGGGAAGGGGAGGGAAGGGGAGGGAAGGGGAGGGAAGGGGAGGGAAGGGGAGGGAAGGGAAGGGAAGGGAAGGGGAGGGGAGGGGAGGGGAGGGGAGGGGAGGGGAGGGGAGGGGAGGGAAGGGAAGGGAAGGGAAGGGAAGGGAAGGGAAGGGAAGGGAAGGGAAGGGAAGGGAAGGGAAGGGAAGGGAAGGGAAGGGAAGGGAAGGGAAGGGAAGGGAAGGGAAGGGAAGGGAAGGGAAGGGAAGGGAAGGGAAGGGAAGGGAAGGGAAGGGAAGGGAAGGGAAGGGCAGGGCAGGGAAGGGCAGGGAAGGGCAGGGAAGGGAAGGGAAGGGAAGGGAAGGGAAGGGAAGGGAAGGGAAGGGAAGGGAAGGGAAGGGAAGGGAAGGGAAGGGAAGGGAAGGGAAGGGAAGGGAAGGGAAGGGAAGGGAAGGGAAGGGAAGGGGAGGGGAGGGGAGGGGAGGGGAGGGAAGGGAAGGGAAGGGAAGGGAAGGGAAGGGAAGGGAAGGGAAGGGAAGGGAAGGGAAGGGAAGGGAAGGGAAGGGAAGGGAAGGGAAGGGAAGGGCAGGGCAGGGCAGGGCAGGGCAGGGCAGGGCAGGGCAGGGCAGGGCAGGGAAGGGAAGGGAAGGGAAGGGAAGGGAAGGGAAGGGAAGGGAAGGGAAGGGAAGGGAAGGGAAGGGAAGGGAAGGGAAGGGAAGGGAAGGGAAGGGAAGGGAAGGGAAGGGAAGGGAAGGGAAGGGAAGGGAAGGGAAGGGAAGGGAAGGGAAGGGAAGGGAAGGGAAGGGAAGAAGAAAATAATGAAAATAAAAGATAAATGAAAAGAAAAGAGAAGAAAAGAAAAAAAAAAGAAAAGAATAATAAAAAAAACCAAACCCAACTTGTCTCCATTCAACACCAAAAGAGTATTAATGAAAAACAACTTTATGACGATTCCGCTCACGATCACGTGTGGCGTAAGGGCTGAGATCTGGACATATTAGGGACAAGTTAAGGTTCAGCACAGTCTTATTTAACCCCTTTTGAACATAACAAAAAGACACAGGGGGCAAAAGGATAATATCAAAGCATGAAAAGGAATCATCAATACTGCCTGGCTGCATTAGTGGGACAGAGTCAGCGCTGCAGAAATGTTTCAGAAGACCTGAAAACGTTTTTAACCTATCACCTGAAGCAGTAATACTGGATGTGAGAAAGGTGCCAGGATATGACTTGCAATTAGCTGAAGAATATTGTGAAGATCACTGTGAAGACATGGACTTAAGCCATGGTCTTCTCTTCAGGACTGGATTCCACTGAGCACTTTCACCCATTGATGTTTCTGCTCACCCTACAATGACACCAAATGTCATTGTCTGATACAGAACACAGCACAAAACAAACCTCACTTCTATACTGTGGCAAAGCTGCCAAGTGTTAGAAGTGGTACTCAGCTCTTCTAACTTTAGATATCAAATATGTAACCTTTTAATTACCACCCAGTTACTGAGTTGCTTTGCTGTGTAAATGCATCCGGTATAAAACCCATACATATATGAATAAATATATCTAAAAATATAATATTTACCAT
>NC_073720.1:7520975-7536734 GCF_023634085.1 Falco cherrug | reverse complement strand
GCGCCCGGAGCCCCCCGGCCTCCCCCTGCCCCGGCCCGGGGGCTGCGGGGCTGCTGCTCTCACACACCCCGCTCCTCTCTCCCGCTGCAGGCGCTGCTGGGCAGCAACTTTCCCCCCTGACGAAACGCGTCCCCCCCGCGGCGCCGCCACCGTCGCTGACGGGCTCGGCCTTGGCCAGCGGTGGGTCCCGCTCGGAGCCGCGGGCCTCGGCTCCGCCGGGCACGGGGAACCTTCGGGCAGCTTCGCACAGGAGCCGCCCCTGCAGCACCCCGCTACCAAAACCTCGCCATGCAATCCCAGTACGCTGGTTTAAGACGTTTACAGATTTTGATGAAGAACTATATAAAAGCCCTTCAGATCAGTATAGACTGCAATGGGTAGCATTTATCAGTCTCATATCCAGCGCCAACAGTTGCATATATAAGTTAGTCACTCTAGCTAAATGATTTCTTTGCTTTATAATAGGTGAAGATAAGTAGTTATTTTTAGTATATGACCGTTCAACTCATCTTGTTTACATCCGTATGAGACAATTGAACTATGCCTAGTCCAGTGACTCCTACTAGCACTTTGTTCTGGCCGCTCATTTTTATCCTTGCTTGACTCACCCCAGCTCCCTAGTTGCCCCATCCCAACAAACACTCAAAGGGAAGCATGCCTGGGCTTCTTTTAAGGCCATACATACCCAAGGGCTATAGCAGTGACAAGGCAAAGTACCAGCTTTGCTGTGATAAGCGCCGCAGTTTTTTTGTCAGGGGAGGGAGGAATCAGGAGGATTAGGGAAAGTAAACTGAATTGTTTTGCACATAAATACCTATGTGTTTGGCTGGTGTGCTACAAGAGAGATTGCCTCTGGGCTGTTTTATGTGCCAACTGTTTGGGGAATTGTGTTTTGTTGCTGATGTTTTTTATCCCTTTCCTCCCCTGTTTATGAATTATTGTAGCTTGTATGATCCAGCTTTGGGGGTGTGTGTGTGTGAGGGTATTATTTATTTATTTATTTGCTTATTCAGCTTCTCCTCTTTACCTTATGCACCCCTTAGGAATGGGAAAAGAGTGTAATGGCGACCACTGTGTACAAATAAAATCACCTTGGAGGACCCCAGAGAAGGGTGAGGGGTTTAATGAAATTACTAGTACTCAGATATTTTTACACAGCAGCTATTCAGGGAGAGAAAGAATCCACTCTGTCTAAAATAGGAATTTACCAGATCATATGACAACACTAAACTAATTATTAACAATAAAAAATAGAAATAAAGAAAAGGTAGGTGGTGCTAACTGAAAAATAGAGAAGGGTGAAAGACTTGAACTACACTGTCTCAGTGATTAGTTAACTTATCTTCTCTCTTGTAATCAGATACATAAATTCCCTTCCTCTTTTAAAAGCAAACTCCAGGTGCTCTGATTTTTTTTCACTGTTTTTCTCTATAGTCTTTGTCCTGCCAGGGGAACGACACAGGAACTGATGTGTCTATTTCTATGCATTATGTATAGACTCTAAGGATGTACTTTCTTTGCTCAGCTGTAGACATCTACTGTGCAGATGTCTTCATCAAAGCTCATCATCCTAATAATCCTCTGTAATCCTTGGAGGGAAATAGTCCATTTTAAGGGTGATTCCTCTCATCATAATGCAATCATTAAAAATATATGAGAGTTCATATACTAGGTCCTTTTCATTTTTTCTTTTTTTCTTTTCTTCTTTGTCCCCCTCTTTTTTTTTTTTTTTTTTTTTTTTTTTTAATAAGGAAACCTCAGATATAAATTTATGGAATATTCAGCTAAAGACAGGTGAGATAAATCTCAGACTTAGCGATCCACAAACAGGATCATGAGTTTCACCATTAAGACACTTAAAAGTTAGGCACTGTGACTCACCACTGTAAAATCAGTCTCTTTATGGATTTTAGTTGCCTTGACAAAACAGCTGAATTTCTGGAGCCAAAACACTTCTCAGTACTCTTGCAGGAACACAGGAAGGATTCGTATATACCAGAATAATTGTACATGAGATAGTATAACATTTAGACTTAATCCAGAAATATTTGCCTCAACAGTACTCCTATAATTCAAGCATGAGGTGTATATCTTCTGTTTTGCAAAACAACTCAGCAATAAGAGCTGCTGGGCCTCAAGCACATGAAAACATCTAAATTTTGTCCATGAGCTGGCTACACTAGATGACCATGAATATTTGTTTAACCAATAATTTGGGTCCTTGATCCATCTGAGGTCAGGTACTACGGTTTTCTGGCAAAGTCTAAAGTAAACTCTCACTACAGTGTTTTTTATGCAAACAATTTAAATACGTGCATGCTTTATCACAACAACAACAAAAGCAACAACAAAATAAATTATTGATTTCTGCACAAATTAAGCTCTTTGCTAATTTGCACAGATACAATTGAAACAATAAACTCAATGAGAACAACAAACTGGCTAATTAGCTTAATGATCGTTTAATTTTACATTTGGTAATGGATACCCTTTTTTTCCCCTTTACTAATAAGATGTAAATTATAATCAACTGGTTTTAAGTCTTAGAAGTATAATTTTGTGGATTTTAACTGCTATGGAAAACTATGTGATGGAAGATCCATCTCATACTGTTAACAGCAGTGATTCAAACATGACAGTGATTCTTTGCTTTGTATGTTTGATTGTGTACAGCAGATATCAAAGACTAAACCAGACCAAAATCTGCAAATACAGTCTGAAAAGTAGATGTGCCCTAATATATAATCTTAGCTTTCCACATAGGGCGATAGTGATTATATTGTTGTTCTGTTACTGTATGGGCTGGTCAACATCACCTGCAAAAAACACAGTGACCTAAAGGCTGTTCTAACTTGTGCCGCAGGGGTATGGCTTACTAGAAGAGGAGAGTGACTGGTATAAGAAAACAGCCCATCCAAAATAGGGGCTGCCTTTACCAAGTTAGAGCTAAAAGAGGCTGAGGCAAAGTAGCCAAACTGTAGTTGACTTTCTGGGCTCAAGATCCAAAAAAACCTGCAAGTCTTGACACAGACTTTGAAATGGACTGATTTGCCAAAGTATTTAAACCCCAACATGTTCCATTCGTGTTTAAGTCATTCTCCCATATTAGTATTTTCTTATGTTTTGCTCTCTCTAGGTAACCCTACCAGCAAATGCTTGCTAAAATCTGTACTGAAAGCAACCTCAGTTAAAGCTTAAGCACAGATTCACTTGAAGATCTGAGTAGACAAAAAAACCTACTTAGTCTTGTTATTGGGTCTGACAAATGCTGAAGAAGTGAGAATTACCTTTCTAATGATGTTGTATAATAAGCTAGTTTTCACCATTCCAAAATTCTTAGGCAACATTATCTTCCTAGGTACTCTTCCAATTTAACTTAATGTAAACGTGGAACAAAATTCTCACAATGTTTTGTATTTTCTTGGCTAAATTTCTCTGCTTCACCCACCAATGTCTATGAATTCTCAAGCTGCAGAAGTAGCAGACTTAATTTGACATCAAGGATTTTTTTAAAACGGAAACGTAGACACACAAATTCAAACCTTTGGGTAAATTGGGAAGTTTCCTTTGATAGGCAATTGGAATAAGGAGGGTGCAGATCTCTCCCTAATGCCACTGAATTTACTGAAGGAGAGCTTGAGGGCACAGTAAATTTTGTTGATCAAGGCCACGGGATACTCCAGACTTAGAGGAATCTGAATATGAATACTGAGATGAACTTTCCAGCTGGCACCATCCCTAACTAATAGATAGCTATCCCCATGCTTTATGGGAATTTGCAGGTAGAGCCACATCAGAACTGTGCTGTCTGAGATGACCTCTATTAAGAACTTCAACATAGTAAAATCCAGTTGTACCAGTCGACTTCTTGCCTGACTAATGGAATGTTGCAAATGCTTTGCTAGCAGGACAAAAGCTATGTGGCCACCTACAGCTTTCTGTCAAGACTTTAAAAAGAAATACCAACTGTGCTATAATAAGAAATCAGCTTGCCAAAACATTCCAAAAAGCAAAAGCTTCCAACTCACTGAAACTCTACTTAAGTTATTATATGCTTGAATGGCCCCTGGAACAACAGATAGCTGTGCAATTAATGCAAACCTTGTCATCCTTCTCCACCTCCCTTGTCTCTGCACAGGCCAGTAATGAGGCTCCTTTAGACACAGAATGTGTGCAAAAGCCCTGACAAACCACCTCAGTATGTAAAAAAAGCTGAGGGGAACGGCAGGAAACATGACCGCAGTTACAAATAATGTCAGCCCTTTCTATACTCACAACTTTGGCTTTTGGAGTCAGTTTGCAGCGAGCTGGAAGGATGTATGCTCGACTGTTGCAAAGTACCTATCTCCAAGGGAAATATTTTCACTTTGAGGAACAAAGCAACACAGTCACAAGGAGAAAACTTGCTCTTTTTCATAGACCAGTCATTTCCCTGGTAGGATCTATTGTATGTCAAGTGGAATAATTACTGTCTGAAGTTTCCTTTTCAGATGAGAGAGCATTAGCTGGTAAACCATTTCCTAATCAATTCTAAAACAAACAAACAAAAAAAAAAAAGAAAAAAATTAAAAAGAAAGCACACCTGTTTTCTAAAATTACCAAATAAAACACAGTGCTGAACCTTCTGAACAACTCAGTTTTGAATCACCCAGCTTTAGAACAGACTTGTTTCATAGACTAATCACATGCTTTATTCACTCTCTTCTTGCACAGCTCTTTTTATAGAGCCTAATTTTGCAAATTACTCCACTGTGCAATTGACCTCACTTCTAGAAAATACTGTCTTTCTTAAATATTCTACCTTGGTCTTTTCAGTTTGAGGACATTATTCCCTGTAATACCATCATTAACCACCTTAAATAGTTCCTCCAGCAATTTCATGTTATCAAGTATTTATAGACAGTTACCATCATCTTTATTTCTTGAGAGAGGTTCATATAGCTTCATAGCTTCATAGATTATGAAGCCAGAAGGGACCATTGTGAACATCTCATCTGACCTCCCTCATAACAGAAGTCATAGGACTTTCCTAAATTAATTCTGTTTGAACTAAAACATATCTCTTAGAATATTTTGATTTAAACGTTCCTAGTGTTGGTGAATCTACCAAAACCCTAAGTAGGCTGTTCCAGTGCTTAACTACCCTTCCTGTTAAAAGAAAAGTATGGCTTCTTTCTGGTCTGAATTTCTGCAGCACTGAATCTCGGCAAGCACAGTACCTTTCCATTACACGGATAAGCACCCAAATGATAATACAAGAGGTGAGAGGGGAATATCTTCCAGTTTTGATTGGTGGGTGCTTTTCCAGTCCAGCTTGGCAAGGCAATCTTGTACCTATGAAAGGGGCAAAAGGTATTCAGAAGGACTAGGTCTGTCCTGAATATCTGTGTGTTTCTGATTCTGTGGCCTAATTCACTTCATTAGTATTGCTGTGCTAAAAAAAAATATATTACCAGTTTGGGGTTTTTTGGCTGCCACTGTGAAAAGAGACAGAAGCATACATGAATATTTAATGTAAAGTGATACATTTTAGGAGTCTGAGTAGGGCATTCAGGTTTCCATTCTCAGCACTCCCATACACACCTTTTCAGCAAGTCACCCAACCTCTTGTGCATCAACTCACTTTCCTCCAGTTAGATTCACTAACCAGACAGTTGTGTCTCAAAGATGAAGTAATTCATACCTATGAAGCATTTAGAGAACTTTTGGTGAAAGATGTAATGCATTATTACCATTGCAGATGGTGAATTTTCCTCTCCTGTTTTTCATGCTTGTTGAACCAATTTTCAATTGGTGTATCTTGATTTCCTGTGTGTGAAGAGATCACAAAGCATCAAAAGTAGTTTCTTCTTTTGTTCTTATTTGCAGTCCTTATCACTCCCCCTAGAATTACAGTACCTGCTTGCAATCATGTAGCATTACCTATTGAGAAGCAACTGACTGCTGCAAGAATGGACTAAAAATAAAGATGCCACTGCAGCTGTAACACAGAATGGCACATTTTGAAGTTGTTTATACTTGTTTTGTGCAAACCGAGATCAGGAATTTCATCCGTTACAGAACATGAATTTGCTAAACACAAATCTTTCCTAGCCAAAAACGTCACTATGAAGCTGTAATCCTGAACAAGCAGATATAAATAAAATGGAAGTGAGCCTAATGAAGATATTGAATCTTATAGAGATGTAGCTGTATTAGAAATGAGATTTGTTAGGAAAGGCATGCTCAACTGTGGAGCCAAATTCAACATTCCACGCTGTGCATGACTATGAGATAAGGAAGAGCTTGGGGTGCTACAGAGAATATTTTGGAATGAAACAAACCTTTATTTCTCCCATTGGATCACTTTAAACCCATTGCCTAAGAGGGCTGTATGCTGGGGGGGATGGGGGAGGCAGGGGGGAAGCTTCTAAATGAGTGCAGTTTTAAAATGGCTTTGTTGAATATTGTCACAAAATCTGCATTTACAATTAAAAGCTTTCAGCCTCCTTTCGGGGAGTAACTAAAGGTGTGATTCATCTGCCTCAACCTAACCTTCTGAATCTGAATCTGAGATGGTCATCAACAGCTACTTGATATGAATATAAGGAAATGGGCAACAGCTGGATATCATTCATCCCATCCTAAGACAGGGACTTAAAATAGATGTATTTCTTCCGGTCATCCATTTCACTCAACCGATTATAGACAGTTCTTTGAACAACTAGCTCAGACTTAGACATCAAATTTTTATGTATCTACGGTTAGACTAGACCAGGGGTCCTCAAACTTTATAACCAGGGGGCCAGCGCACGGATGAAGTGGCAGGGAGTCATCTGCGGCTGCTTGGTTTCCCCCCCCAACCCCTGGTGGGGGGTTCTGTAAATACCAGGGGCCGGATTGAGGACCCTCGGGGGCTGTATCAGGCCCGCGGGCCATAGTTTGAAGACCCCTGGACTAGGTGGACTAGATGAATCCTAACCCTAAACCCATCTAAATAATCTTAAAGTAGGAATAGAGTTGGAGCTCCTTCAAATTAGAAGAAATTAAAGGCAAAATGTAAGTTTTCTATTTAGTCTCCTATGTTTCCCCAGGGAGAAAAAAAAACAAAAACAAAAATGCGTGCACCCACCCACACACACGCTCTCCTCAAAAAAAACCAACCAACACCCAAAAAAGAAAAAAAAAACCAACCAAACAAGAAAACCAATCAACCAAACAAAAAACCCAAACAAAAATAACCAAACATCTACTCTTCACCTTCAGTGTTAAGCACTGGTGTGGTTTGTAAACATCAGATTTTTACTCCTTTCAATCTAATAAATTACAGATGTGTAAAATCATTCCTTTCTTCACTAAATTCATACACATGTTGAAACAAACTAACACTTTGTATGGAAAGGACTTGGTGATTTTTCAGTTATATTGATCGAATTGCATATAAAACAAGTGCACAATAGACAGTGCAAGGCAGAGCATGCTCATTTCTAAAATTAATCATGTATGTTAGAAGCCTTACAATTTTTTTGCTCTTGTTTTTATGAATCAGTATGCATCACTATTTTCTACTTTGAAAATCCAAGTATGATGTTATTAAGCAAAGATAACTGCTCATAGTTATTAACCTCATTCATAACAAATCATAATATCCCTTTTTCATTCACAAATATTTTGTGATTAACTCTATTTTGTATGAATCTCTAACCATATCTAACAAATGTTTCTCTTGAATACCTCCCTATATTCAGAGTGCTTAATATAGGAGTTTGCTAAATGGGTATATATTGTGTGATTGGTCATTTTAGTCTTGTTATAATTACAGTTCATCAACTGGGCCAAGATATTTGGGGGAAAAAAAAAACCCAAACAAAAAAAAAAACCCTCAAAGTAACAAACCACAAAACTATCAGTTCTTAGCTAGATACTGACAATTAAAAATTAAGGTTATCAGCTTTGGGAGAAATGCAGGGCATTTGCCTCATGACTTCAGCATTATCTGCGACATTGTTAACACAAAACAGTGATTTGTAATGTTGTTTCTGACTACCTTTAAACATCTTCCAAGAGAGTAGGTTATAACTTCATCACTTTTTTGTGCCTGTAGTAGAGTCTTGTAGAAGATATTTTGTAGGAGGAATCTGGAAATGATACACCATAGCCACACAGAATTACTTTGGATTGCATGGACCTGCTGAACCCTAGCTGAAAATGGTTAAACCAGGACTTCGGTGAAGCATCCCTGGCTTTCAAAACCTGTTCTGTCATTTTTGGACATGGAGGAGTAAAAGATTACCTCTGCTCAGATTCTGAAACATCATCTTTAACAGAAGTTACTGATTTTACAGATTTAGCACTGGAAACTAAATGCTTCTGTCTTGGTGGGAAAAAAAAAGTTTGAAAAAGACATTACTTCTTTGGCAGGTACAGGGCATCTTGGTTGCTGTGAATACCAATCTAGCTGTAAGAAAGGCCGCAGTTCCCTCTCAAAATCAGCAAAATTAAGCTCAGCACTATCAATGGCATTCTTTATGCTGGGCACAATTTACCAAGTCCCTTTGCAGGATGTGCCCTTACTCTTTCTAAGTCTCATTTTGGTTTGTTTTTGGGTTCCCCCCCCCCCCCCCGCTGTGAAATAGGAAGAATCAAATTTAGCTTTCTCATGCTACGTTGACAGGTGCTGGGATAAATAGATATTGCACCTTCTCACAATTCCATAAATAAATTACTTTAATTTTATACTAAATTCTTATTTTTACATAGAGATTTTTCTGCTTATTTGGCTCTTAATCTGTTGAAAGCATTGCAATTAACATTATATCCTAGAGGAATAAGGAGAGAGAGGTATTCAGAACTTTGAGTCTCCAAATCTCATGCCTTCCCTTTTAGGACCCCATGTCCACACACTATTTGGTATGTTCTTCCACCCCAGCCAAGTGGATTTTGCCAAGACCTCAGGGGCAGGACATTCCAGATAGTATTTACAGCTAAGAATATGTGTAAGAGGGGAGGGATGGCAAGGGATAGAGTATATTTATTTAAGCTCTAGCCTATTTTCATTTCCTGGATTTTGTCTACATGCTTTACTGAGCCTCTACTCAGAAATTAGACTGCTCTTTAAATCTTATGGCCTGCTTTGACTTTGAAGCTGTTTCAAAAGCTGGCAGCTTGGATGTGGCACAGCCATGCGGGCGTATTTTAAAGTGTCAGAGCTAATACTACGATCTTCAGTGTTGGAAAAGAAATGTAATTTGCTTTGAGGGCTGGACTTATTATTGAGAAACATTGTTGTAATCCAAATTTTTCATTAAATCGCTCTCCCTTCCTCTTTCCTTATATTGCTCCTTCTCTTTCCCTCTGTCTCCCACACACATGAACTCATGCACACTTACAATCACAGGCACAGTTGTATCTCATTCTTTTTCTCTCCCAGTGCCTCTTAATACAGAAAGACTTCAGCCTTGCTGTTTCAAAGGGAAGTGGCAGCTTGATTTAAATATGTCATTAAAAAGAAGATAGCAATTCTGAAATCTTCTAGATATTATTTCGTTATTTGCTAGCTTTCCAAAATAAAATGGCCCATTTTACTGCTTAAGCATAAGCCAGGGTGTGTTAAAACCCTGATCCAATAATCTCAGTGCATGAAGCCTTTCATTTTGCACAAAACAAAACATTGATTATGCATACTGTGCCACACCCTTACACTTTCAGAAAATGAGATGTCTTTCGTTTACAGTGCTTGTTGAAGATAAAGGATGAGAGGGGAAGAAAATGATAAAGGAAAATTTTCCTGTAGTCAAAATAATATGTCTTTCAGAACTCTGATTCTGTGATTTGTCCTTTCACTTTAACTTTTTAGGACCCTAAGCAGAAAGACTAGACTTAAAAGAGATGTGGCAATTCCCACCACTAGCATTACAGAATGCTAAGTATTTCCCCAAAGTAGTTACTCCAGCACCGGCATGACATTCATTCAACTCAGTCTTGTAATCACATAGTGTGTCAATGTTAAAGCAATGTCTTTAACACACCTGCCTCCTTAGCGCCAGGACCTCTGATTAGGGACCTCCAATGCAATGCTGTTGATGAACAGCTGGTGGCAGGAGGATCGTGCTTTTCAAATGAATCTATAATCTGCATTTGAGATGAGTTTGGATGTCACATCAACAGCTGTAGAGTGGACCATACCCACCAGGTAAAGAGCAGTAACCACATAGTCGCTTGTCCAGATGTGTGGTATAGGATATACACAAATATACACATATATATGTATTTTTCTCCATTATTACATGGTTTGCTAATACCAAGCTAACACACTCTTATTTAGTATGCCATTTGCCACAAAGCTGGCACCTTTGCCTATTATCGTGGAGAAAACCCAAACAAGTAGAAATACCATTCTCTTGGGTCTGATATTGTTGTGAATGCCAAGATAAAAAGTATTGCCTTTCACTAATTTTTGAAAGAACTCAGTGACTACTGAATCGCTAAGAAAACAAAAAGAAACATCAGCCCTGAGCACATAACTATTTTACCAGCATTGGTCTTGCTTTACTTTCATTAAATGACTGTAAGTGGAGCTGTAAGAGTAAGGCTGGGCATCATAACTGTTTGAGGCAATCACTCAAATAAATATGTAGACATCTTTCCAAAGTGGAAGAGGAAGGTAAATGTCTTAAAGTTCTCTTTTCTCTAAAAGTTAAATTAATTCTGCTTAGTATGATTATACTATTTTAACCATGCTGAGTCCCTGTTCCTTTGTCTTATTGTCTTGCTCTTTTTACAAGTGAAAAAAAAAAAAAAAAAAAAAAAAGAGCTAGGTGTTTTAATTCTGTCTTAAGGCTTTAAAATTATGACATTAGTTTTATTAATTACTGATTTTATAAATCATACAATTAGTACTCATTAATCAATGCATATTTTGAAGCTATGGGAATAAGGTTTTTTTCAAGTGTAAATTTAATTCTTAGAGAAAAGCAGAAGCACTGAAAAGAAAACCCTAAATCAGTTTGTCTGTAGATAATAGTAGTAAGAAAAACATCTTCTTATTATCAGCATCTGTCTTGGCAAAGTTTAATAACAAATTCAGTGTCCATGGATGCTGACACTTTATAGTTTGTTAATGAGAGAAGAAATTATAATTTATCTGTATTTCAAATTGTCATCAGGTATCTTCTTGAACAATCAATGCATTTTAATACTTGTTCCCAGGGAGAAATGCATTTGTCTTCCAAAGATATGAAAATTAGCTAAGAAATCTATGAGATAAGGACATACTGTGGTTTTGATATCTTTTGCTTATATTTTCTCTTTCTGTCTCTCTCCTTATGTACATATGTATGTATATACACACACACACTTGTTCTGCATATTTATATATGCATATATGTGTATGCATATGTATATATGTATTTGGATACACATGGACAGAGCATATCTGAATCAGCAATAACTATAATAGCCTGAGTATTACTCATAATACAGTTACTGCACAATCTTTTATTTCTATCTCCATGTACGTATCTGTGTACATTTGCATGTGTACATGTGTGTATAATGAAGAATCTGCTTAGTGCTGCCTTTGTTCACTCTTGCTTGCAGTTGAACTGGATGGGTCCCAGAGCAAAAAGAACAGTAACTAATCCAGCGGGCCACCTACGGCCCTTGAGGTTGTTGAACATCAATAGGATTCTCTTGAAAAACATAAAGAAGAGAAAAAATATTTGGTTTCCATGCAGACAAAAGCTAGTTTTTTTGGTTTGTTTGTTTGGGTTTTTTTTGACTAAATACTCTCAGTTTTTCATTGCTTTTCACCTTGCCCTCTGTCTACATTGCCTGGACTCTGCTTAGGCCATCATGCAAATTTTAGCCAATACTGTGACTAAATATACCACAGAAATCATGCTTCTGTTTAACCAAAGGTACCCCTTCATTTTTGCACCAAATTAGAATAGCTTCCCATTTTATCTGTACCTGTATACACTAGCCATATGTCTGTTCCTTGTACTGATGTAACAATGTTATTATGATGTTAATATGTATGCAACGTTATGATACTAATGTGTATGCAGCATCATGTACAAGTACGTTTTTTTTAAAATGGAGAAACCGAGTTGTACCCAAATTTCTAAGCTCAGCTACAGATTTACGTCTGAAAGCCATGTGTAGAAGTTAAATAATGCAGTAACAGTAATAATTATTATTCTAAATTACTCCATTTTGTTTGGGTAAGATTTCAGTTTGCCACTCAGTCTTTTTACTAAACCACATATATTCTGACCTTGACTTTAAAACTACCGTCAGGCAATTTTTCCTAAACTTTTTCAAAGATTTCTCTTTTAGAAGGACTAATATTTAGGGGTTTTGAGGGCTGAAAATATAAATATGGTCATTTTCACAGATAGACTTGAGATAAGAAAGGCTTAGAAATGGCTTCTGCACAAATATAAGCATTTCCTCTCTTCCCATCCCTGTCCCATTTGAGAATCAGTAGCAACAAAAAATGTTTCTTAACACCCAATGGTGTACTTAACGCTGGCAGAAGTATGTGTCTTCTACAGATTTATGGTGAGAAACATCAATATCAAAGTGTTTGTGACAGCTCTTATCTCTCCTCTATTGGGCTGCATGTGTATTAAAAGCTGAAAGCTAACTTGCTTTTTCTTATTTTATGTTTGGTTTTGTGGCTCAGACCATTGAACCATCACAACAAGGTTGCACGGACACATGGTGGATGTATAAGTGGAATAATAAAAGTTTGGTCACTTACCTGAAATATTGAGCATTCACTAATTTTTTAAAAAAAATCATAGCAAAGATTAAAAAAAAAAAGGAGAATAGCAGTTCAGATCAGGAATTATGCTTGTCCATATTGCTTCTCTAATAATGACCATGAAAGATTCCTAGTGAAGAGCAAAAAGACGGCAAGCTAGCAATAATATATTGTATAATTAAACTGCACGGAAGGTGCCACTACCCTGAGAAATATCTGTGAATGTATGTGGGTGGTCCTATATAAGGGTTAAACTCAACCTGCAAGTTAGGCTTAATCATTCACTGCCTTATCAATGACTGCTTCAGAAATCACATTCTGGAAAATAAAATCAATTAATCAAAATAAAAATGCCTTTGAAAACATTTCTGACCAATGCCACCGATGGATCAGATCTTCTGCACACCCTAAGAAAAAGCATTATAAACAAGATTCTTGTCAGGTAACCTCAGAGGTGCTAAGTCAAAATCTGCCATCCAAAAACAGAACTGTGGTAACAATTCAGGAATCCAGAGGCATGTTTGCTAGTATGGATGTGTGCAGCTGCTTTTCTGTACATGCATAGTTGTGTAAATATAAGAAGCACCACCTCGAGGTGAATGTGAACTGAGAAGGGAGGACATCCCTGTGGTCCCGTGTCATCACCATGTATTGATTAAAGCAGTAACAGTCATTTCCACTTCTACAGCATTTTCATTCAAGGACTTTCACAAGCTTTACTTCAGTTACCTGTACAACAGCTCTGTGAAGTTGCCTATGTAATAACAAGTCTGGATCAAGCTCTGCTACTGTCGTCATTCTCACTGCCTCTCTCTCTATCTCTTGCTGTTGGTGCCTAATCTGAAGTGTGGTTCTGCACCACTTACTCTGATGAAGCTATATTTAGTCATACAGGTACTCATCTTAGAGTAACATCAAGGACATCTGTGTCTGGCAGGCGCTGAGCTTTGATTCTGAAGGGCTAAACTGGCTTCCCTGGGGCAGAAACCCCATCCAAGGCCTCTGTGCCCCTGAAACCCACCAGCCAAGCACAGCTAAAACAGCTCCCTTCTGCTTTTACTGTGAAGTACTTCTGTTAAGACCTTGTTTACTTTTATACTGTTTCTGCATCTGCCTGGGAACACTGTATGTTACCACAATATAAAAAATAAAAACATGCTACAGAATTGGTATCACTGCCATTTCTTCAAGAGACTTTTCAGTGCAATTCATGGTAAAGTATTATGGAAAACAATAGAGCCATAGCTATAACATTAAAATAAGGGTGATATTTTCAACATTGCTATGTTGTTATGCAACAAATAAAACAGAGGTTGATTTATTGCAGTGCACCGAGTGGGGCTTGTATTCCACTCACTAGTACCATTTCATCCCCCACCGCACATTGTATGGACTGACTTCCTAGCTCCCTCCTTTCCATCTTCCCTAATTCAGGACAAGGATGTGCTTATCCTTGACAGCAGTACAGTTTTATAGAATTTTAAGGCTAAAAAGGATCATTCTACTATTATCAGACAGCTAGGATTCCATTTATGATAGTTCTTGCTAGGCTAGTACTTGCTAGGCATTCTAACCCTCAGAAAACATGTAAACACAGATGAAAAACAAAGAAACAAACATACAACAAAGCAAGTTTCAGGAGCAAGCCATTTGTAATCTGTACTGCTGGAATAAAAACAACAGTTCAGCTATTTAAAAAGATCTACAGTCCTTCCCACTATCTAAACAACTTCCAGGGGCAAGGCTTTATCTCAAGAACAAAAGGAATGGAATCAGAAAGCCACCGTTATTAGCAGAGGTTGTGTAGAATTAAAATCCTCTGCTTGGTAAGGCTGTATTCTTTTAATTGAATAGATTGAGATAGCAGAAACAGCAGTCCTCCAGTTCTGACAACTCAGAAGACTAAGTTAAAAAAAAATTAAAGTTACTCCTTTACATCAGTTGTTTGTGAACTCCTCCCCACGTTCTTTGAGTAGGATTTCTACAAGTAAATTAGCATGCCCGGCTGTTTGTGTGTGTCAGGGAGACACCTGTTAAACCAGTGTGACACTTGCAACTTCTGCTCAAACAAGGCTTGTGCCTAGCACAAGTGTATCAGCCTTCACCTACATGCAGTAACTGAAGATACAGGATGGCTTCTGCCTGTGCAAATCGTCGCTGGCACATTAGCCTGTGATGTTCATGTAAGGTTGGTGCCATGAGAATGAAGGGTCTTCTGATTACTTACGGCCATCTGCATGAACTCCATGTCTGCTGGATGACTGAATGTCTGACCTTTCTTCCCAGTGATTCCTTTTCTATGGATGTCAGTGCTGTACAAAGGAATGCCAATCCTAAGGGCCTTCTGCTGTAGTATGTGAGCAAAGCATTTGTATTTTAGATAATTTGAGTGGTTCTGGATATCAGGCAAATAAAGCTCTGTCTTAATTTTGTTCATCTAATGTAGCTCTCTGTCAATGAGCTACATCAAGTTACTTTTGCAATGCCAGAAAAAAAACCAACAAACAACTAAATTCAGTTTTCCCTGAAAATTCTTTCCCTCAAGACACATGTTTCCTTTTTTTAAGAATAAGGGGAATGGTGGTAGCTCAGATCCGCCTATGCAGTTATTTGTGGCAAGTGCCAGTTTCTGCTGAGTGACTCTTCTGTGGTATGTAAAAGTACATTTATCCCTTGAGCACTGATGCTGTTAGTGCACCTACCTAAGGAAATCTGTAAAGGATGAATTAATATTTCTAAGGTATTATGATATGAAGATCACAAGATAAGTGCTAAGATAATTGCTAGATTTCATATTATTATTGAGTCACAGCATTGCTTACATCACTGAGTCATACTGCATTTCTGATAGGATTAAATGACACATCAGATGTAGATGGTGAAGTACTGTCAAAAAAAAAAACCAAACCAAAAAAGATTGCCATAACACCATAATCATGCACCTTACAGTATTTTCTGTATTTGTGTGTGAATCAGAAAATTACATCAACGGGGGCAAAAAAAAAGGGATA